>NW_018127901.1:2395623-2436930 GCF_001952655.1 Monopterus albus
TACCCATCTCCTCATGCTTCTCCCTCCTCTCCTCTTCAGTCTTCTAGGGTTAACTCTTCAGTACAGTCTTCTTTGGTTAAATAGACTGTCAGCCATATTGCTCTGTGGCCCTCTTGTGTTTTATTGTTTAGGTTTTTTGTTTTGTTTAGTTTTTAATGAGACCCACTATGCTTGTTACAGTACAGCAACAGAAATCGGGATATTTGTTACTGTTGCTAGTGTAGTTTAATGAAAGCCAACTGCAGCATGAGCTCAATTAGACATATTTGCACAGTTTTTCTGAAGAAATGTCACTTTTTATTTTACATACTCCACCATAGAGCATGTGCAGTATTTTTTTAAGAGTTTGTATATTTAGATTTTTTTAAAATAGTTTTTTAACCATTGATTTTCATCCAAACCTGTTCAGTACAAACCTGTCCAACCAGTAGGAGACCCCAGGACAGACTGAGAACACACTACAGAGATTATACATCTCATCTGGCCTGGGAACGCCTCGGAGTCCCGCCAAAGGAGCTGGAACACGTCGCCTGCTGCCACCGGGACCCGACCCCGGATAAGCAGAAGAGAATGGAAGGATGGCTAATTGGCAGCATGAATCCAAAGCCGCCCCCGTGTTTGTGTTCAAATATTTATTGATATTCAGCCAGCCCGAGAACTCAAGTCTCTCTGATTTTCCATTTGTGATTTCCACTTTGCTCAGTGTGAGTGCTGAGGAAAGATGACATTTTGTCTCAGAGCTGTCAACTCCATCTTCAATTCCTCTGTTTCCCTCTCCAGCTCAACCTCCTTTTCACTGCCAGTCCAACACCTGCTCCCCACTCTCCCTCCCTCCCCCTTCCTTTAATTTACTCTCTCATCATTTCCACCTGTTTTGCAGGGGACTTGACGGTGTCGGTGTTTAGATAATGTGCCCTCTCAGGTGAAGATAATAGGGAGTTCAGAAACACTCTTCACTGCTAATGGAACTGCACTGCGTCTGGGAAACTGATGAAAGAACATTTTGCTTTTATTACTTTTTCCTGGAAAAAGCCTTATGTGCTTGATGATCTGCATAGTGAGTCATTTCCAAATGAAATATTTGTGTTGAAAGACAGGACACCTGCTGACACAAAATGATTTTCTTCATGAATATAAAGCCAGGCAGTCAACGTCTTTGAAGTTGTAAGTATCATGAGCCATCTCATTACAAAGTAATGACCTTTTAGAAGGGTGCCACTATTTCTGTTCCTTTTAAAACACCAGAATGTCTGTGTATGTTTGAAGCTGATTTTTCATTGTTTGTAAAGACGACGAGCTTTAGTCTCATAAAAATATGGTTTTTATTGTTTGTTTCTCGTCCCAAAAAGCTCAAATCTGATCTCGACGTTTTCTGTCGGTACGCTGAGATCAGTTCTGATGCTAAGCTGTAACATGCTAACAGAATAATTGCTGTTTCAGAAGTTAGGTTCAGGTCAGTAGTAAGCCAGGCTTTGGTTTTTGGTAAAGGTGCTTCTAGTTTAATCACATTCCAGATGTTTGTTAGTGGGAAGCCAGTGAGGGATCACAGCTGTGCAACAGCATGATCAAAGTTTAGCTTCTGTAGCTGTGTACACCTCCAACACATCAGAAATGCACGTAGACATTTCTGCAGTTGGGAAAACTTAGAGTATGTAACAGTCCACTCAGAAATCAGATCCTGGCTCCTTTTGAGTACAGTCAGTTTGTTACAAATGGGAAAAGTCACAAAAAATACATACATAAAAAGTAAAGGCACCTTACTGGTTTCTTAGACTATGATCAGCTTTTGCTTTTAGACAGTAAAAGAGCCTGTAACAGTCTCGTTGCCAGAGGCCTGTGGATTCCTGCCCAGGCCCATGTCCAAGTGGAGATGAGTTCCACTGTCCTGGTTTCTAGCAACAATGTGTTAACCAGAGGTTAGTGCAGAAATCTCATTAGAATAATAATTGTTCTTGTGTTTTCTTTCAGTCTGCCTTTCTCTCTTCTTCTCCTCACACCCAGTTTTTTTCTTTCCAGGTGAATTCAAATGCACCAAAGTCTTTTTCTATGGAAGGAGTCCCAGCTCTGGTTCTTTTCATCATCTTACTTTTCCCATCTTCCTCCACCCTCTTCCTCTATGTAAATTCACTATTAAGAACTAGTTTGTTCCTTCTTTCCCTCCTCCTCCAGGTAAATTTACCTGTATCGAGGCTCGGTTCCACCTGGAGCGTCAGATGGGCTACTACCTGATCCAGATGTACATCCCCTCGCTGCTCATCGTCATCCTGTCCTGGGTCTCCTTCTGGATCAACATGGACGCGGCGCCCGCTCGGGTCGGTCTGGGCATCACCACCGTGCTGACCATGACCACACAGAGCTCTGGTTCCAGAGCCTCCCTGCCTAAGGTGAGGCCAAACCAAATGCACCTTTCAGTGCCAGTTGTTGTAATGTACACAGTGTGACATCAGCAGCTGACGAAAACGTTTTTACAATTGAGAATCCTTCAGTGCAGTTTCAGCCAAATCAATGTTTAATAAAGGTAGAGGAGACTGTATAGACAGAAACAAAAAAGGAGGCCAGACTGAAAATGTTCTTTTCACTGACAAATGTATGTTTAAGTGGAGGGAAAAGGATCTGAGATGAGAGATGACAGAAAACTGGAGGCAAAGAAAGAGGAGGCACAGATGACAAGTAACTTTTCAACACAAGAGAATCTTTTCCTGTGCTGGACTTTCAGATTAAGGGGAAAAACTGCCAGTGTAATCTCCAACACACACTGTGTGTTTGTTGACATTAGGTGTTTTGTTGCCTCTAAAAATCGAACTGTGATTCCTCTGCTGTTCAGCTGTCACAGTAACAATCACACAGCATAGCTGAGCTTAGGTGGGCATCCTGCTCACACACACACACACACACACACACACACACACGTATGGGTGCATGTGAGTGATGCCACAGAGGACTGCTGCACCATGACAGACAAGGAAGGAGGAGAGGAAAGGAGACAAGAAAGGGATAAGGAAAAGGGACAGAAAGGAGGGGAGAGCAGAGGAACATGTAAATGTTCCTGCACAGGCTGCTGACATTAGATTCTGGTAAGTGATGATTAAGTCGGCAGTGATTATGCCTGGCTGACGGCGGCTGGCTATACAATATAAACACCTTAAATAAGCATTCATTACAATGCACAACGCAACAACACTGCTACAAATGTTCTCCATTTTCTCTTTAATGAGCAGCAATTACCTGCTTTCAAATAGTTTTCAGCAGCGTGAAGAATTTTCAGGGAATCAGATTAAAGGCCCCTGAATCTGAGCCACACTATCAGGGAGGAAAATGTTCCATAGGGAACACAATCAATTCAGTGTGTGACACCAACCCTGTCTCCTAAATATTACATTCACATGCTACTAAACAGTTTGTAGCTCGTCCTGTGCAGCACCGGGCCACATTAGTCACATGACTGGCTTTTGACAACACAGCATCGTTTTACTTTGTGGCTTTCATCAGCCAAACCTTAGACATTTTAATACTTTAGAAATGTTAAATACATTTTTTTACACAAAAGCAGCTGAACCATCAAAATGAAGAGAAGCTTTTTCTGAGTTGACTGACATTAGCTAACATCCTAAGACTGGACACCAGTTGATCATATACAGTATTTTGGAATAAGTAGATAATTGATTAACTTATGTAAAGTATATTCTGATACAATTCTCTTTTAATATTGAGTCAACAATTTGGTTTTAATAATCAGTCTTCACTACTTCACTCATGAGGTTTATCACATTTAAACTAATTGTATTTTAGTTTATGAAATAAACATCATATGCAGCATTAAACATCCCTTAATACAGTTTCTAACAGCATACAATAGGTGAAATAATAATAATAAAGAACTTAATAAAGAGAGGGAATTTAAAAGTTTAGAAATTTCTATATAGGTTTAAAGAGAGTTGGAGCAAAGCAGCAAGCAATGATGCAAAATATCAAAAATCAAAAATAAATAGTTTGAATTTCTTACAACTCTATAAATCAACAAAAGCTATTTTTAAATCATCAATTTAAGCTCTTTAATTAAAATTATTGTGGGAGAGCTCTCACATCACTGAATAAAAGTCAAAGAATCTCCCAATGATCACACATCATTGGTTGGTTCGAGTTGGTGGTTTGCTGGATTTGGTTGAAAATCATAATTCTACCAGTTCCTCCTTGGTCGGGATTCAGGCATTTCTTGCTAAACAGTTCAAGCATCCCTCGTTGCATCCCACTCTTGGTAGCGGCTGTATATCTTCTTCGGTCTTCTGGAACTCAGAGAAACAAGTGGACAGAGGTGCTGATCGTCCTTCTCTTCCTCTTTTTGCTGTGGTTTTTAAAGGGTTTCTGTGAGTTAGGCTACCTCTTCTCCAGTCAGACTTCAGCTTTATACCAACTGTCACTATCTCTGACCTTTGAACTGTCATCAGTTGGAGCTCTTGTATTATCTCATGGGACGCCCTCGGTTCACACCCAAGTTGTGCCTGCAACCAACAACTGTCACCATGACTCAGTGGTGGTTTTTCATACTTCTCCAGTTTGTCAACTTCTCTGCTCACTTAAATATTTCATTTTAAAATTACTCTTATATTTATCTTCATAATCACACAATTCATTACAACTCATTAAACAAAACATACTAAGAATCATCCTTCCTGAATGATTATTTCAACATCCTCCTTTTAGCTATTATCTCATAATCATTTTTCTCCCTTTTCCATCCCCGCTTGCTGTTTTCCTTGTCCCCCTAAGGGTCCAGCTCGTCCACCCACTTGTCCACTACCACATATTCTTCATTCTCCTCCATTTCTTCCTTTTTCTCTCTCCAGAGGTCTGCGGGTTCCTCTGCCATCAGCCCAGGTGTGATAGGAGAATACAAATTTACCCTCAACTTCTCCATGTCCTCCTCGTCCTGCAGTGGGATACTTTCTGTCATGTTCCTCTGGATGAAGCGACACTTTCCCATCTTCTTCTTGCCTTTTGTCATGTTGCTCTGGATGAAGCAACACTTTCCCATCTTCTTCTTGCCTTTTGTCTCCTCAGGCTTCCTTGAAGAGTGGGCATTCCTACATGTCCTGACGCTGTTCTTGTTGTTCCTGTGGGAATTCTATTTGCAAAGACACATTCTCTCTTATGGCTTCCTGCAGCTCTTCCTGTAGGGTAAAAAGCCATTGGGTCTTCGAAGGCCAGTGCTGTCTTAATGACCTCTGACCCTTCATTACCACCTTCCTTGGCTTCTTCCAGGTTCTTCCTGGGATGTCATGTTTCAGCCCCGTTCACTTCCTGCAAGTATGCTCTTATTCTTTATTGCTTCCTGTCCCCAGCTCACCCTGAATTCCGGGAACTTCATGTCATCATTCAGATTAGTTTCACCTGCTACTTCATCAGTCACACCTGTTCCTCACAGTATATAGCAGCTCCTTACTCTGTGGGGAGCTGCCAGATTGTTCTATGCCTCAACTAGACTCTCCAGCGTTCTTTCTGCCTGATCATCTGAATACCAACACCTTGCTTGTGCTATTGACCCGAGATTCTGCCTCACCCTTCTTATTGGACTGCTTTCTTGGTAACAACACCTTGCCTGCATTAACGACTAGAGATTCTGTCTTGCCTTCCCTACTGCCTTGCTGGAGATATCGACCCTGGACCAAACTAAGTACTGCTCTCTGCCTAAGCCCTTCAGACTGGTACTATGTATATCTGACTCTGTTCCTGAGGATGTTATTAAAACCTGTTGTGCTATTCCAGCTTACTGGCTCTTTAATCGGGTTCACACCTACACCTCCATGGCAGCTGTACTTTCACCCCCGACAGTACAATCTTTCCACCAATGAACCCAGCCCGTAGCGATCTTTGTGAGTGGCAGGGGGAACACCCGGGGGGCCCGGTTCAGGAAGATCAGCCTCGGGCCGCCACTGCCGCGGTTCTGGTCCAGCGCCCAGTTGCTCCTCCAAGTCACCAAGAGCCCAGGATCCCACCTCCGGAGTGTTACGGAGGGGATTGCGGGGACAGCTGCTCCTTTCTGACCCAGTGTGAAATACAGTTTGAGACTCAGCCCTCGGCTTTTCCCACCGAGCGATCAAAAGTCGCTTACACGCTGTCTCTGTTAACAGGTCGAGCACGCAGGTGGGGCACAGCCGAATGGACTAATAGATCAGACTGCTGTGCTACATTCCAGAGATTCGGGGCACAATTACCCAGGATTTTCGACTCACCTAGTTCAAGCTACGGCCACCGCTCCCTCTCTGCGCACCTTGACTCAAGGTACCAGGACCGCAGTGGATTACATCATAGACTTTCGCACCGCCACTACCAACTCAGACTGGAATGAGCCCGCGTTGGTAGACGCTTTCTACGGCGGGTTATTTGGACCGACTCAGGGACGCGCTTGCTATGTATGATCAGCCCCGACATCTGCGAGCACTTATGGATCTGGTGACTAGAATCGATGGCCGACACAGAGAAAGGCAGTGGGAACAGAGACAACACCCGGCGCCACCCCAGGTTTTTGCTCAAACATCCACCGAGTCTCCTGAGCCCATGCAGTTGGGTCGCACCCGACTAAACCCGGAAGAGAGAAAGCGCAGATTCCGCATGAACCTATGTTTGTACTGTGGAGAGTCCGGCAAAAGGCAAAGACTCAGCAGGACGGGGAGGACGTTGCTGAGCCAAGCAGTTATGAATACATCCACCTCCCGTCCCATAATCAGGGCCCAGCTCACGTGTGACACCAAGACTAATCCTGTCCCAGTCTTCATTGACTCAGGTTCTGACACCAGTTTCATTGACCTAGCGTTTCTTCTTCATCATCAGGTTCCCAGCAAATCCACGAATAACCCGCCCCTGATACATTCTCTCAACAATAAACTCTTGCAACGTGTCATGAGCCATACACCCCCATTAACTCTCTCCATAGACAATCATAGGGAAACTACTGACTTCCTGGTGATGCAATCCCCGCATCATCCCATTGTATTGGGGTTTCCTTGGTTACTGAAACACGGAGCTAAGATCGACTGAGCCTCAGGTAAAATAAATGAATGGTCACCAGAATGTGCTACCCAGTGTCTGCACTCAGCTAACATCCAGGGGGTAGAGGAAGAATCGGACCCAGACACATTCCCCGACCTATCCAAAGTCCCGCCTGAATATTTGGACCTCAAACAGTTGTTTAATAAGGTCCGAGCTACCATGTTACCCCCTCACCGACCATATGACTGTCCCATTGAACTGCTGCTGGGTACTACCCCCCCTAGGGGCCGGTTGTTTACCCTCTCACCTCCTGAATGCCAGGCCATGACAACATACATCGCAGAGGCCCAGAAGGCCGGGCTGATCCGGCCATCTTCTTCACCCGCAGGGGCAGGCTTCTTCTTCGTTAGCAAAAAAGACAGGATTATGCCCATGGATTGATTACTGTGGCCTCAATAGGATTACAATCAAGAATCGGTAGCCACTACCACTCATCTCCTCCGCCTTTGAACTGTTACATGGTGCACAGATCTTCACCAAGTTGGACCTGAGAAACGCCTATCATCTGGAGAGAATAAAGGAAGGAGATGAGTGGAAGACAGCATTCAACACACCATCGGGTCATTTTGAGTATCTTGTCATGCCCTTTGGTCTCACCAACACCCCTGCAGTGTTCCTGAATCTGGTCAACGACGCCTTGAGAGATACGCTGAACAGATTCTCCTCTTCTGAGACCGAACACAGGAAACATGTTCGAGCTGTCCTACAACGCCTTCTTCAGAACCAGCTGTATGTGAAAGCAGAGAAGAGTTGCTTTCACACCCAGACAGTCTCCTTCTTGGGCTTTGTTATTTCACCAGGACGTATTGAGATGGACCCCGCCAAGGTCCAGGCAGTGGACTCTTGGCCGACCCCAACCACCCGACAGCAGACGCAGCGCTTTCTGGGATTCGCAAACTTCTACAGCAAATTCATTAAGGACTTCAGCACCATTGCCGCCCCCCTTCATCGACTCACATCTAGCGCCAGATGTTTTGCTTGGACTAGTCAAGCTACGGAGGCCTCTCACTCACTCGAGCACCGGTTCACAAAGGCCCCCGTTCTCACCTTGCCCGATCCCGCCAAGCAGTTCATCGTAGAAGTGGATGCCTCTGAGACCGGGGTGGGGGCAGTGTTGTCCCAATGCCTGAGTACTGACAATAAACTACACCCTTGTGCTTTTTTCTCCAGGCGCCTCACCCCGGCAAAGAGTAACTACAGCATTGGAGAGAGGGAGCTACTGGCAGTGAAGCTGGCCCTGGAGGAATGGCGCCACTGGCTGGAGGGGGCTCAACTGCCATTTTTGGTGTGAACTTACCACAAAAATCTGGAATACCTAAGGACGGCGAAAAGACTCAACCCCAGGCAGGCAAGGTGGGCACTATTCTTTGACCGTTTTGACTTCTTCCTTTCCTTTCGTCCAGGATGCAAGAATGGCAAAGCGGACACTCTGTCCAGACAACAGAACAAAGAGGAGGAGACGCAGGAGCCTGCCTACATTCTGCCACAAACCACTTGCCTTAGTACCATGCAGCTTGGCATCGAGCAGGAGGTATTGGCCGCCGAGACTACTGAGCCTAGCCCCTCCATGTGTCCCCCTGGTCGGTTGTTCATACCTGCCTCCGTCAGACCTCGAATACTCCAATGGTGCCACGCTTCCAGGTTCTCTTACCACCCAGGGGTGGCCTGGTCCTGCTACATTGGCCAACGACGGTTCTGGTGGCCGACTGTTCGTGAGGACATCAGAGAATTTGTAAATGCCTGCCAAGACTGTGCTAAACAAAAATCCTCATTTGGCAGACCCTCTGGACTCCTGCACCTGCTTCCTATTCCCTCAAGACCTGGAACCCATAACACACTGGACTTCGTCACCGGCCTGCCACCCTCCAGAGGTAAAACAACCATACTCACAGTTGTTGATCGTTTCTCAAAAATGGTTCACTTCATTCCCCTACCTAAGCTACCTTCGGCCAAAGAAACCGCACAACTCATGCTTCAGCATGTCTTCCACCCACATGATCTGCCCAGAGACATGGTGTCTGACCAGGGGCCCCAGTTTACGGCATGCTTCTGGGCCGAATTCTGTCACCTTCTGGGCGTTACTGTGAGTACTGTGTCACGGTTCCACCCCCCGACCAATGGCCAGGCAGAAAGACTCAACCAGCAGTTGGGAACTGGACTGCAGCTCCTGTGCAGCTGGGACAATGTGATCTGGGTAGAGTACGCACACAATTCTCTCCCCTCTTCCGCCACAGGAATGACACCATTTGAGTGTAATTACGGTTATTGTTCCCCAGCCTGGACCCAGAAATCCAGATCCCATCCACCTCGGCACTGGTGTGCCGATGTCATTGGACTTGGAGAAGGGCCCACATGGTTCTCTTCCAGACGGTCCAGTCCTACGCCAAGTGGGCCAACATTCACCGCTTTAGGGCCCCCCAGTACAGACCTGGACAGAAGGTGTGGCTCTCCACTCG
This sequence comes from Monopterus albus, assembly GCF_001952655.1. Taxonomy (NCBI): domain Eukaryota; kingdom Metazoa; phylum Chordata; class Actinopteri; order Synbranchiformes; family Synbranchidae; genus Monopterus; species Monopterus albus. The sequence goes on from NW_018127901.1 coordinate 2,405,127, forward strand.
GGAGCTGCCCCTCTGTACAGAGTGTTGTAAGCTGGCACCATGCTTCGTGGGGCCGTTTCCGATAACCAAGCGGCTCGGGCCCGGGGCGGTAAGGCTTCAACTGCCCCGTACATTGCATGCTCACCCTTCTTTCCATGCGTCCAGGGTCAAACCTGTCAGATCCAGCCCATTGGCTCCTCCCCTGGACCCTCTGCCCTGGCTCTTCCATGGCGGTCCAGTTTACACAGTGCGCCGCCTTCTACGGTCCAGACGTTGGGGCCGAGGTTCTGTCATGTTTCAGCCCCATTCACTTCCTGCAATTATGCTCTTATTCTTTACTGCTTCCTGTCCCCAGCTCACCCTGCATTCCAGGAACTTCATGTCATCATTCAGACTGCTACTTCATCAGTCACACCTGTTCCTCACAGTATATAGCAGCTCCTTACTCTGTGGGGAGCTGCCAGATTGTTCTAAGACTCAGCTAGACTCTTTAGCGTTTTTTCTGCCTGATCATCTGAATACCGACACCCTGCCTGTGCTATTGACCCGAGATTCTGCCTCACCCTTTTTATTGGACTGCTTTCTTGGTAACAACACCTTGCCTGCATTAATGACTAGAGATTCTGTCTTGCCTTCCCTACTGCCCTGCTGGAGATATCGACCCTGGACCAAACCAAGTACTGCTCTCTGCCTAAGCCCTTCAGACTGGTACTATGTATATCTGACTCTGTTCCTGAGGACGTTATTTAAACCTGTTGTGCTATTCCAGCTTACTGGCTCTTTAATCGGGTTCACACCTCCACAGGAGCTGTACTTTCACCCCCCCTGACATGGGACCTGTTTTTACAGTTTCACCAACACAGTTGGCCAAGTGCAGAAGCAACACAGACAATATCCTAGGCTAAATGTTACTTGGTGAAAAAGGTAAGAACTGTGAAACCTAGAGTGTGAGAGGAGAATTCAGAGTGAATTTTTGCTTTTATGTGTCTCCAAGCCATGTTTCTGCTCCTAACAAAAGGTTTTTATTGCCAGTTGAATGATAGTTGGGGAGAAAAGAAGATTAGGCCCTTTTCTATTTGCAAAAGTGTTTGAGGCTGCTCATTTTAACCAGTTTGAATAAAGCAAGAAAGCTCTGCCTACTAAAATCACTTCATATAAGTTACATTTTTAAATCCTGAATGCGTTTTCTGTTCTTCATTTGTCCCTATTTCTCTGTCTGCCTCTCTCTGCCTGCATGACCATAAAACCAAATGAACCAGTTGACTGTTTAGGCTTCGACAGTTCTGGGGGGAATCAGCTGGGTAAAGCGAAGATAAATGTTTTCATAAGCATCAGACTCTGCACAAACGAGCAGGAATTACAGCAGGGCTGAGCGGTGACAATAAGCACTGTGTGTTTGTGTGAAGTGATGTAAAGTTGCAGTTTAATTGGATTGTGAATGGATGATTGTAGGTTTTCTCTCAGTGTAGAAAAACAGGGGTCTCCCTTCCAGGCTGCATGCTGTAATTGGCTGTGATGGAGAGCTCTAATGACAAACTGGGGTGAATGCACTTGAATCATGGTGCTTGGTGGGCAGACAGCAGTCAGACAATGATCCAGCCAGACTCCATTTAAACTTTATTATCTAGACAGTCGTCACCCCATCCATCTGTCTTCAAACCGGGTTTGGAGAATATTCCTTCTACCTCTTTGTCTTTCCACCATTTTATTCTTTGCTTAAGAAACTTTTAAGCCTCCCAAAAATCGTCCTCCCTGCTCTTAACAGTTTTTCACCCTAGGATATCTCTTAAGAGCTGAGATGCTTTGTGAATAACTTTTATCTTTACCAGGATATAGTCCTAATTTTAAGCAGCGATCCTTTGGACTGAGGAAGCTTTGTGACTCTGGCCCCTGGATTCTAAGGCTCCAAGGACAGAGAGTTGTAAATGGTACAGATGATATCAAATTTGTGGTATTGGGCTGTATATAAATAAAGTTCATTAACACACAACTGTCCAGTCACAAATCTGTCTCACCATCTAAGTTGCTGATTCTCAAGCAAAACCTGAAAGTGTTTTATTAAGGTAACTTTCTGCATTTTGTATAACTAGTTCCATATTGCAAAGATAGTAAAATAAACAGAAACACACACACACACACACACACGTGTATGTGCTTAAGCCAGCAACTCAAACTGAAGTGTAGCCACTATTAAATGTCTTGCATTTTATACAGACTTTACTGTAGTTCAGTCTGGCATAGACTCTTGACTAGAAGTCTTGTTAGTTTACATGAAATCAGTTCATCATGAAAAATGTCACCAAAGCAAATAGAAAAGAAGCTTTCATTGGGTCGGGGTTAGAAGATGCTCTGCTAACATTCATCCCTGTTGGGCAGCGCTCTAGCCTAAAATTACTGTGATTAATCACTCTTTAGGTTATTGTTTCCTGATATTATAAACCTAATTAGTAACCTTTGCATTTAATATGCAGTGTTGTTTGCATTTTTCATTTTAGCAACTTTTAGTCACAGATGTCCCTGAATTACTAAATGCTTCAGTAATTTCCTCATATTGGTTGCATTAAGTTCTCATGTGGGATTTGTGGTTTCATTTACATCTTCAATTACATATAGATGAACACACTCAAGGTTTTGTGTATTAAACACTGTGTTGTGTCCTGGAGCATAACAAAACCTGTAAGTTATGATTTAAATTCATTTTTCACAGGGTAAAGTTAACTATTTTTGGGGTGGGGGGTTATTGTGTGCACAATAGAGGTATATACAGTTTCAATGCAGAAATTATTAATGTGCTAAAACATATTATGTGACATGTCCCTGCCTGACTCCTCATCAGATCAGACAGGAAGTCACGATGCCACTATGAAGCCTCTAAACCCGGTTCCTCTCTGTCCTCACCTCCAGGTGTCCTATGTGAAAGCCATTGATATCTGGATGGCTGTTTGCCTGCTGTTTGTGTTCTCAGCCCTGCTTGAGTACGCCGCCGTCAACTTCATTGCCCGCCAGCACAAAGAGCTGCTGCGCTTCAGGCGGAGGCGGCGACATATGAAGGTGAACACACTCTCACATCTGTGATATCACACATTTGCATTTGTTTTTATCTCTCCACCCATCTCCTGTGTGGTGTCTGTAGAGGTTTCAGCTGAAGTGAAAAATGTGACAGAGGTCATTGAATATCAAAACATCTGATAACAGCAGATGCTTTCTACGGAATAATGCATGAATATATAATGGAATTTAGATTCTAAACTTTTGTGATTATTTGTTTGTTTTTCCCCAAACCAACAAACATATAATCCTCTATGTCTGCCTATTATCCACTGTCTGTTTAAAAATACAATAATACAATAGGAAAGGTCAGTAAAGGCACATACTTAGAGGAAGTGCTTATCTTTAAGATGAGGAAGTAACCAGACGCGCTCCGTTTTCCAGTGGTCGAACACAAACGGCTCACAACCGTTGTCTCTAAGCAGCCAAACAGAAGAGAAACAAATAGTTCAAACCCACAAATGTGTTGTTTTTGGGGGAATGAAAGGAAGTACTGCTGTTGTGGAGTATCCTCTGCCGCTGGGCTGCCTCATACTTTTAACAGAGTACAACATCTCTGGCTGGTAGATGGTGCTGAGGCTGTGTCTGGCACTGTAAACACCAGAAAGCAGTCACCGCTCTCCTCCATCCTCGGGCCTCCTGAAAAATTTACTCCATGTTTGATATTAGCTTTGTGCAGCACTCATCACCAGCCAGAAACACAGGGCATCAATGTTTCATGGGTGAAGCGTTGAGCATGATTAAAGGCTGAGCCGCAGAGCAAACAGACCAGGCTCATAACAAATTCACAGTGTAGAAGAGGAGAAAACACAGAAAACAAACGTGGAAACTTTTCCCTTGGTTCTGAAACTTTTGTTTGTGTAAATGCATCATTTACAAGAAACTGTGATGGGAGCTCTACAGTACTTTTTAAGGGGGATGTGTAGTTGCGGCTGTGCTTGTGAGTTATACTGTGTCTCTGTGGTAAGACTGAATCCTGCTTAGTGCCGGGAACATGATCAGTGTTGGCAGTGTCTGTTACTTTTGATAACTCCTCCAAATCAATGTGCCATTACAAGGACAATGCAACACAAGTCTTTTAAACAAAAAGTTTAGTTTTTAATTTCTGACCTTGGAAGCAGCTAAACAGTTGAGAAACCACTCTCACCATGAGGTCCGTTTAGTAGCTGTTTTGGGGCTTTTGATTCCCGCACATGCTTCTCATCAACAGATGGCGCTTGCGCGGTTGTCCGATGCTCAGATCTTCAGTTTACTTCCGAGCCATGCAGGATTAGATGTCGAGGTTTAAAGTTCAACCTTAACCTTGGCAGCAGATTATTATTTTCTGAGGTCGAACTAAGATTGAAAGCTCCAGAACTTGTGCAGAGCTTGTTCTGTCAAATACCATTTACAATTTCAAGGTCAAGAATGAACTTTAATTCCAATGTGGAAGGAAAGTCTTTAAAGAAACATTATCTATTTCTTTCTATTTCAGACAGACTGACAGACTCACTCTGCTCAGTATTTCAGACATCATTTTGATGCTGGGATTTGCTTGTAACCCACTGTCGGTTGGATGCAACCTCCAGAGCTGCCTCTAATAAACTGATAGCTCCAAAGATTGATAGATTTTAAAGCCTTGGTGGGACAGTGATTCTCAAAAGCACCACTGCAACAAGCATTAGAAGTGAAAGCCATCACTGAAACCTAAACTGCCATTGGCTTTGAGAGAACAAATTTAGAACTTTGGAACAAACTTTGGAGGAACATTGGAGCTAGCATCTAGTGGGAACTGGCAGTATTGCACAAGCATCTCCATTCAGCCATTAGCGATGTGCAATACCACTTACTTATACTTATACCAAGGAAGTGCCAAGTTCTTAGCCTGTTACCTAGGACACTAGTTCCCAGTTAGTTTTTACCTGTGACCTTTTATGTCCAACCAGTGCCTTCTCATGACCTCAGTTCACATATTTTTGTGATTTGTGAACAGTTCAACTGAAAAGTGATGTTGGCTGCTTCTTCAATTTGATCATTTTCAGAGGCCTGAAAGGATTTCACCAGGATTTCACACAAAAAGCAGAGCTTGTTAAACATGAACATGTACTGTATGATTCCAAACTCTGTCTGCTTATGAACATTATGCTGTATGATCAAAAGCTCCAGAACAGCTGCCTTTTGTCTACTTTCATCAGTTTCCTAATTATTAATTCATCTTGTGCCACTCAGGGGGCCCTAACCCCAGTTTGGGAACCATTCTTCATAAAAGTCTGGGAGGCACTGTAGGAAAAATGTACATATGAAAATAAAGCTCTCTGAATGGTAAATCATGTTGTTGTAATCCCCAATCCACTGAGCTGTGATGGGAGCTGAAGAGGTAGATTAGCTGCCTCAACACTTCCAGATGAATCAGACACAAACGCTCGCTCTGCTTGTTTACCCATCTCTATGTCTCTCGACTCTCTCTCACCCAAAGAGCAGGAAGAGAGAGAGAGAGCCAGAGGACCAAGGGCTCAGGATTGACCCACATCCAAACGTTCAGAATATTTTTGTCACACTGTTTACTTCTGCTGGTACGATAAAAAGCCGGAGGTGAATCTAGGCCACCGGTCTGTGATGTCATTTCATTAAAAAAAACAACTCATCTGTTCAGTTGAGGTCAACAAGACTTTAAAGCTGCCAGCATTTTTGTTATCAGTGTTTTCAGCTCCTACTACAGAATGGATAAATTCAGGTTCTAGGGTTCTTGCATAACATGATTTGCTTTTGACTGTGAGGTTTTATAATCATCAGAAATTTTCTGTCCGTGCCATGTAGCAGAAGGTGAATGTATATGAACGCACACTTAACCTGCTACTGCTGCTTTTGCACACATGTTAAAATTAAATGTGCTTATAGCACTGTTAATAAACACATCAGCCAGACACAAAGACAGTCTCTACCCCCATGCCATCGCTCTGGTGAGCACTTAACCCATGACTGCATGACTGGACACAGTAACCACCCCAGTAACCACTGTATATATCAGTCTGGAAGCTCTTCTGCCATGCTGTATATAGATGTACACATATTTATGAATACTGTCTCTCTTTTCCTCTCATTCTTTCCATATTTTGAATGCACACACTGTTTACTTTAATTTCAGCTGCTCCCTTTTTTATTCTCCTTGTTATTTTCTATTCCTGTTGCCTTACACCACATCGAGAGCCTCTGTACCGGAGTCACACTCCTGTATGTTCAAGCATACTTGGCCATTAAAGATGATTCTGATTCTGAACCTGTCATGACAGATGTTACTGAAAGTGAAAACATCACCTCAGGTTGGATGAAAATAAACTGAAACTTTGCAGCAGAGAATACAGTCGGTACAAGCTGGATGAATAGAGCTCAGTGGAAGTTGTCAAAAGACAATTACCATGTAAAAAATTACAACAATGCACATGCAGAAAACAATATAGCAGGTACAATGAATTATTCCAATCTGCATCATTAGTAATTAGCCATAACGTGTGCCTGCAGGGTGCTTGAATCACCAGACATTTTTCATTTCTTTTCTTTTCTTCAGTTAGATTAAAACCAAACAGAAAGTAAAGCCATGTGGCTGGATGTTCTGTTAAAAAAATAAAATCCAGTGGGCCCCAAAAGTGTGTTAAAAACCTTTTATGATATTTGGAAAAGCAGGTATTAAAGCACTAGCATTTACAACCAGTGATGACCAGGTTATATTTGGTTCCTGTCATTAAGTAAAACTTCTACTTCTACAATGTAAAATTACTCTATTACAAGTACTGTACATACAAGTGCATTTAAAATTACAAATGTATATCAGAAAAAATGTACCTGAGGTTTCAGAAGTAACAGTAGTCATTATGTTGGATGGTCCTTTTACAGTGTGACTATTACCTGTGTGTCATCAGTGGACGCTCATCACCGATGCTTCAACATATAAGCAAGATTTTAACATTGTAGCTTGTCAAGTTGATTTATGTACCTCTGGGTAGTTTAATCTATAATAATAAATAATATTTTGTATAAAAATAATCTGAAACATTGCTAATAACAACTGCTGTCAAATAAATGAAACAAAAGCAGAATATTTCCCCATGAAACGTAGTTAATTAGAAGGATAAAGAAGCAAGTGCCTCAAACTGTACTTAAGGGCTGCATTTTAATAACTCAAACTACCTCATCTCTTGCAAACATTAAGGAGCTTTTCTGTTTTCAAGTACAAATATCTGCAGACCTACAAGGACACTACGAAGACACTGAGAGAAATTTGAGGTATTTGTATTTGAAGTTGGATTTTGCCAAGAGGCTTGTATAATGTGGTCCAAATGAGGGAGAACAAAACTATTTGGTTTTAAATTCAGCTCCTCTGGTCTTTTTGCTTTATTTCAAGCACAACAACAACAAAAAAAACACACAATAAAATTCATTATTAAAAGTATGAGCACCCCCAGTAAGATCACCACCATTAATCCAACCTTGCCTATGAAATAAGTCCAGTAATGCTGAAACCACAGTGACACCAAGCGTGAGAGGCAGCCCTTGGGTGTCACACATTCTTAATTAACCTCTGTGGCCAGTCCTTCTAATGTGAGTTTAATGTGATCTGCAGGCTGCATTACAGCTCTGACAGGACTATGAGTCAGGCTTCAGCTCGCTGCAGAGGAAACTCACTGCTGGCCTGCAGCATGTATAAACCACCCTGCCGAGGTCACCCCGGTGCTGCCGTCCACTGCCTACCTTAAGAGTAACAACCTGAGACAAGTGCCACAAGGCTGTAGGTGCACAAAGTGACACAGAAGTGAAAAGCAGCTGCTGCTTTTAAAAGAGAGATGGAGGATAGTAGGGGGTACAGTACTGTAGGGTTCTGCTAAGTGACTTAACCATCTTATTCTAACAACGAGTAGCTGTGCCAGATATTGCTAAAGAAGTAACTCCGACTGTGAAAGAACTAATGTTTTTGTTTTTTCCACCGTTTCTTGCTGTATCTCTGAATCAGTCTCTGGTGTGCAAGACCTTTTTAGTAAAAAAGTTGCAAATGATGGCAATGGAAAATATGTCATTAAATGTAATGCAGGGTTCTGTAGATTTGTCAAACACCAATGTTCTTTTCTGGAAGGAGAGTTGATTAAACAAAGTGACTCAGACTTTTATCTTCTAATGTCCACTGTAAAGTCACATACAGTTGAAGGTCTGGAACAAATAGTTAAACACACCAGCATAAATCAGTTGTCCACAGTGCAACAAAAACATTTGTTGTAGTAGTGAGTCCTTAAACCCAGAACTGAGTTAGTATTTTTGGAACAGTACACAGCTTAGACAGGGCAGCAGCTCCAGTATGAGCATCACAGGTTTCGTGCTGGGCTGTGGTAAAATGAATACATTACTATTTCAGTTTTCTGTTCTGTTGATCAACTTTATGCTCAAACATTAAGAACATCTTGCTGCTAGCATAGAGTGCTGTAGTAGTGAGTCCTAAAACCCAGAACTGAGTTAGTATTTTTGGACTTGCAGTTCCCTCGCCTTAAAGCCAGTGGGTTTTATGAACAGGCTTTTGGTTAGACACCTGAAATAAGGTTTGGATGGAATTATGCTGGCCCTACTATATGCAGAGTTCTCCATGATAAGACTTGGACAAAGTTTTTGGCTTTAAATTTTCAAGTGTAGAAAGGTCCAGGCAACGGGTCCATGGAAATGAAGGAGGGACCGCTATGCTGCTAACTAGGGCATAATCTTTTGCTTTTAGCTAACGTTATCTCATCTTTGCCTGCATTTGCTGCCAACGATACAGAACAACCAAAAAAAAAAAATCCATTTTTTTCAGTTTGGAAACTTTGTATTCCTTTCTCTTTGAGCACCACTCTTGCCTTTGGATGTCTGTGGCATTTCGAATGAACGCATTGAGGTGTTTTTCCTGTAGGTAAAGTAGTTCTACATTAGTGAATGCTGGGAGGGTGTGTTTGATTTATATAACTTTGTATGGTGCAACTGCAGCTAAAACCTATGAGGAGGTAAAATTACTATAATCTTAATGGTAGCATCTAATTAGTCCCTCATCTGACTTAGCATTGCTGTACATTGTTCATTTACATAATTCAAAAATTCATGTTTTCCTGAGAGCCTGTGTGGGCCCCCAGATGGCACAGGCCCAGGTGCAGCTGCTCTGCTTGCACCCCCTAATGCTCTGCCAGTGGTCATCACACTGAACACAGACTGATCTTCTCATTAGCCCGAATTTATAGCCTCGTTGTGTTTAGACCTGTGCACTTGCAAACTATTCTAACTGACACAGCCATGATGACTAGCTAGATCAGGTCCCACTGAGAGGAAAGGATTTTGTAGAAGAGGTAAGTGACCTTAATCAAATTACAAGTTGGAAGCTGTGAAGTCATGGGACTGTGGTGTAGTTCATTTATAGCCTAACAAAAGCTTTTTATTTCTTATTTGGGCCTCAAAAATAATAAAGTTGGTGTTCACTTGTGAAGATTAGCTTTTTGAACAAAACTTGTAAGTGTCATAAACTGTTGTTTGACAGAGCTTATTTTCTGCTCTGCAATAATCCAAAAGCTGTTGATGAAACCTCTCTGGCTTTTTGTTGAGGGAACTAGGGTGATGCCGGCTTCTGGGTTGGCGAAAACATTTGTACATCACTGACTGACAGTGCGATTGATGTGATTGCACTGAAAACACAAACACAAAATACAGTGAAAACGGTGTGCGCATACATACACCCGGGTGTAGCCTCATGGTCTGTTCATTCATATATGAGCATTTTCAGTAATTTCCCAACACTTTGCATAACACATAATAAGTCAAGTCATTTCAGATGTGTGGTTTGATCAGGTTCTGTATGTTGATCCAGACTTTGAGAATCTTGAGCACAGAAGCTTTTACCAGGAACCTGTGGTTCTCTGTTTCACCGTGGAATATACTGTATGAAAACTGCATCAGGAATGTATTTGATTACAACAGTAATACTCTTAATTACTGCAACAGGGACACTCCTCCAAGGGATTATGTCTCACAGTAAAACAATTACCAGTTCGTGTGTGCTGTCTGAAAACCTATCCACCAGTAAGGACCAGAAAAACAGGAGAAACCAAACACTCTGTGTTGGCATTAGTAAAGACATAGTGTTCATACTGTTTATGGACATTTCTAGCATGGTTAGTACACATCTTCACTTTTGTATGGTAACGGAGTTGGGATGTCGGATGTGTCGCAGTGAAACAGTCTTTCACCTGCAGATTTGTTCACTGTGATTATGGCTACATGGCCACAGTGAGGTGCAGCTGAGTACAGCTGGAAGTCTCTGTAATCCAAGTGGAGAATGTCTTCGAGGGTTTTATGGCTTTTATGTAACTGCTGTGATGCATGTGTGCTTAAAAAGTGCAGACAGGGTGCACACAGTCTAGGAGACAAGAAGGATGCTGTGATTTCTGAAAGAAATTGTTGAGTTTTGCAGGAAATTGTCAGCACAATCACAGAACATCTGATCTTCCAGATTGTGTGGCTGAAACCATCTGATATGTAGCTCTGTGCTACAGTACTACCAGCCTTGCTTTGCCATGTGTACAGTGCTGTACTTCAACGTGGACGTGATGCTGTCGTTGCAGTGCAGGTAGCTGCAGCAGCAGTCGGAGCATTCCCAGTTGTGCTGATTTCTGTGCTTTCTGCCCTGATGCTTTATTGATTTGTTAGTGACACTGATAGTCCTCAGGGAATGAGGCACAGAGAGAAAGAGTGGGCGCAACCGGTCTGAGGCTACCTGCTTCAGAAGCCTGTCTAATTAGAGAGGCAGTGCAAGAGGGCAAATAGATACCGCAGCCCTGTGAGAGGGAAGACAGGCAGTCTGAGGGTCGAGGCACCGTCACATCCCCTAAGCAGGGGTGGGTTGAAGCAACTGCAGAGAGATAGATTCAATAGTGCCACTCATCCTTGAAGGGCAGGCCTGCCTGGCAGCAGCTCGCTTGTGTCACACAGACACGCTCTCCAGACTGGAAAAGAAAGAGCCCCTTCAGAAATCAAAGAGAAGCTGAACATTACTGTTTCTCACCTCCATTTCAATCAGGATGGACTTCAGTATGTCTTCAGTGCTGTTTCTAAAGTTTACTGTGTGCGAGGCAAATTCATGTCTTTAGATCAAGACTGGCTTTCATTAAAATAAATTATCTGGAATTGAGGAGTGCAATCGTTGACGTCAGATGCATCAGAAATATCCACCCAGATACCATCCACTATTATAGTAAAAAACTAAATTAAGCTATGTTTCATTTAGCCTCAAGGCAGGAACCTGCTAAAGCTTGATGACTGTCCTTTGCTCCTCTTTCACCTCAGCAGCATGATGAAAGAAATGAGCTTGACCTTGAGATGCTTCCTTCCCTACAGCTGAGGCCTGTGGGACCCCACTGAAACCATCCTGTTGTTGAGCAATGACAGTGCCTTATTAGGGAAACCGCCTTTCTGATTGATAGGCTATAATCAGCCTGTTAGTTGTTATAACGCGTTTGGCAGTGGGGGACCTCTACATGCTGGTTTGCTCTAAATGCCTTGCTCTCACAGGCCGTTTGCCAGCATCGAGAACAAAGTCATATAAGAGCGCTCAGGAATTAAGAGGCCAAAAGATGCACAGGGAAAGTGGTCTGAACTCAACTTCCAGTCAGCTGTGAAGTGGCACCGTCTCCTGATTAGAGGAAGAAGTGCTTAATTGGCAAAGTTGAACTCTGGACTGGATATTTGTTCTTGAACATACAGTCCAGAATAGATACTACATCAAATTAATTTAAGTAGGTTTACATTAGTATAGAAAAACAGTGTGATAAAGCCCGAATTGTAAGGGTTCAAAAGTAACAGGACACTTTGCTACTAAATGTTTCTGGGCAGCTGTGTGTTGTTTTAACATTTGTTCATGCACTAAGAGCTCAAGCTTGGCTCAGAGGTAACTGAGAGTTTAGATTTAGATTGAGGTGGAGCTGTCTGTCAGTATGAAGAGTAAAAAGCTGACCATGCCAGTGAAGAAGACAGTAAAGAAACCTTCAGATGTCACAGGGAAACTTGAAAATGGAAAACGGCCTGGTAGACCAAAGGCCACACTAGTGGATGAGCAGGAAATCACTGTGACTGCATAGTGAGTTCAAAACACTCCCCAGGCAACAAGTCCTCCAACTTCAACAACAAAATACAACATTTGTCCCTCACACCCTTCCCGCAGCACACTTAGCACACCTTTGTCATCATGGTAACAGCCATATGTTCCATGTGACCAGTCATCATAATAATAATAATAGTTTATTTAATGTAAACCATTATAAACACAGTTAAGTTGTGGAACGGTCATAGAGAAAAAATACAACATTGTGTTTTCTGACCTATCCATCCACCCCATCCTCCTCATAGCATGGATGTTGTGGCTCTCCTTCTACTCTATCGCCTAAGTTTCTCCTTTGTAGTGACCTAAAGTAACTATAACACCTAGCATGTTGTTCATAAGCTGCTGGCACAGTCAACGGATGGACAGTCTCCACCAGGATGTACTGTATGTGTACGTTTCCTTATCAGTGACCAAGATAACACTTTATGACCATAACCTCAGATTTACGGTTTACTTCAAGATTCAAACCCATGGTGAGCTTCAGAACCTGAAAGGCCAGGCTGCAGTTTGCAAAATCATACATAAAGGAGCTGATAAAACAAAAACAAAAAACCTCTGTCAAAATGACAGAAAGAGAGAAATGTGGAGAAAAAAGGAACAGATCATGACCCAAAGCATCTCATCTGTCAAACATGGTGGGGTTCTGTTATAGTCGGGAAATGTATGGACTGGTACACTGGCTCTGATTTCACTGCTGACAGAAGGAGCTGTGCCAAGATTCAGGCAAATGCACCAAAACTCATTCAACAACATTTCTTCACTCAGCAGGACAACAATCCTGAACATACGAGTTTTTCAGGCTGAAGAGGTGGAATAGTTGTTCAATAAGACAGTCGTTGCTTCATGTTCAGTTCTCTCTCTGATCCTTGCTCTGTTGATTACTCTGCACATACTGTAGGAACATGGACAAACAAAGCAGAGATCACACAAATGTGCAGCTGCCTTTCTTCCTTCAGACACTGCAAAATGTGATGGCGTACTTAACCTTTGGAGCTGCTGTTTTTTGAAGAAAGACCAGCCTCAAATAAACCTGAGGAAGAAACCTGTCACCCAGTGCAGTGTGACTCACTGGTGTGTGTTTCTGGACAAGAATGGATGTGTAAGACACAGACCAATAAGTTAAATCTGGTTCTGGATTCAGTGGTAGTGCAGTGGTTAGCACTGTCACCTCACAGAAAGAAGATTCTGGGTTTGAGCCCTGGCTGACCCGGGGCCTTTCTGTGTGGAGTCTGTATGTTCTCCCTGTGTCTACGTGGGTTCTCTCCGGGTGCTCCGGCTTCCTCCCACATGCAGCTTAGATTGACTGGTTGGAGTGTGGTTGTTTGTCTAAATGTCAGCCCTGTGACAGACTGGCAACCTGTCCAGGGTGGACCCCGCCTCTCACCCAGGGTCAGATGGGATTGGCTCCAGCCCCCTGTGACACTATTCAAGAATAAGTGGCATAGATAATGGATGGATGGATGGTTCTGGATTCACACACATTACAGTGAGTACACCACATTCATTGTTGCTGTTAGTCTCCAGACGGGCTTTGTGAGGAATAAACAGAAAAATAACCGGCTTCATCCTTTAAATACCTTTATTAGTAGAACTGTAATTTTTAGACTCACGTTTACTTCAGCGTTCCTCTAAACTTCACAGAGTCACTGCTGACATATTGATACTGAAATATCCTACAAAGTCTTAAATGGCCCTGCTCGAGGAGGGAGGAAGAAGGGAGACTGGGAGAGGAGGGTGGAGGACAGTATGAGATGAATACGCCAGAAAATGCATCAGCAAAGGCAAATTTATAATATATGTCCCTCCCCGGTGCTCAGCTGGAATTGCTTCTGGGGGAAGTCATAAAGCAGAGCGCAAGCTAAGGAATCCCTCCTCCGGCCTGTTCCAGGAGAGACTGATGCCAGATTTAGGTGGGACTGACACCTTTCTGAATCATGTCCTGTGTAAATGTGGGTCTTTAAAACAGCTATCCAAAGGTGATATTTGCCGAGGAAATGGCGGAGCATCGTTGGCCTGACGCAGTTCGCTTTCTGCTTCCTGCTAATCTACTCAATTAATCACATCAGTTGAGGCAGAGATATAAATGCCTCAGTCAGGAGACGAAAGCATGATGGATGAGTGAGTTAAAAGGTCCTACTGCTCTGGCTGCTTTTTTCTCAGCCTCCCGATTTATTCTTTTTCCCTTTCTTGCATTTTTTCCTCTTTTCCATTCTTGTTTCTTTATATCGGCTATATTTGCTTTCTTTCTGTTCTGATTTCCAGTTTTATTTTCCCTTAACTTCCTGTCTGTTGTTCTCTCTTTCCATTTACCTCCCAATCTGTCCATCAGTTTTTCTCTTTCCTCACCACCCTCATTACTTTTCACTTCTCTTTTCTGTGTTAACAGAGGACATTTCTACATCGCTCTAGGATATTTTACATAGCAATGTGAATATATACTGCACAAAAATGCGAAACAAAACTGCTGTTGGAATTGTCGCGCCAAACGTATTTACATTTACCACACATCACCACAAAAGTACAAGATGAACCAGAAGATGTAAATCCCACATTTGAAAAGGGCTGTTTTGCTATGTTGATGATTGCAGGGGGATGAGATGCTCAGTGGACAGAACAGAGACCAGACACAGGAAATAAAACAGGCAGACATCCCATTTCCAGTCTTGTTTGCAGCTGTTTTGCTCACACTTTTTATATTTTACAAGCACACGGAACATGTTCGCAGCTCTTTTATGCTCAGTTGTGGGTTGTTTTATTGACTCTACTCGGCAGCACACCATTTTTGCTTCATTCACAGAAGAATTACAAAGCATTCCTTCTTCTGCTTCACACATCACCGATAAGTTACATTAATAGGAAAAAATAGTTTGAAATGGTGTCATTACATGTTTGATTCATGCCAAGTCTCATACAAATATAACCTTTATTAGGCCCAGTGTATAAAGTGGGGAAAAGAGATGCTCAGGTCTTCCCGCCCACACTGGCACACTGGTGAGAAATAGAAGTGAATCATCTCATGCAGCCACACATGGTGCTGCTACTGTATGTGTGCACAGTTGTTTATCATATAAACTGCTTGTTATCACAGGCTCTTTGCTACATGTGCACTGGAACTTGTGCATCCGTATGGACTGTTGTTTAGAAGTAGTACTTTCATATAAAACGTAGCCAGAGACATCAGTCCAGTCTGATGGACCGTTCCCATGTTGCTGTTGCCATGGGTGACTTTTCTTATTGTGATTGGCTGAATCCTTTGAATCATGTCACAGGTGAAAAGTGAGCACTGTGTATGTACTGAATTATTCATTTACTGGGAAGCTTTCTAAATGACATGCGAGTTGATCATTGTGGAAATCACGCTCTGTGTAAACGGGCCCTAAGGTCTGTAAATGCAGGAGCAGGGTATGAAGAGAATGATGAGAAGGGAAGGACGATGGAGGGAAGAACAACAGCAAGAGGCAACAAGGAAAGGTGAGCTGCATCCTAAAGCAGGACTATAAATTGCCTCTTTTCAAACCCAAAGGGCAAATTTTCATTCCTCCCACTGTTTATCTCCTCTGTCCTTCCCTCCACCCATCTATCCATTCATGGACTGCACAAGCCCAGTCTGTGCCATGCTAATGGAGGACATTTCTAATTAAGCATTAATGTAATGAATCACCTGTGACACCCAGTGGTGCAGGTCTGGTTTCAGTAAGGCGGTCTCCTTACATCAAGTGGCTTTTTGCTTTCTCCCTTATTGTTCTCCTCCTCCGCCTCTCTTTCTTCCGTCATCACTCCTCCTCCTCATCCCTCCATTGTCCTCATTGCACCTCCGCCTCACGCCCCTCCACCCCCCACATTAATCACATGGCAGGGAGAATAAAGCAGAGCATCTGTAATAGTTTAGCAGCATCACTGAAGGACAGACAGAGGTCGACTAGCATTGTGGCTAATGTGTAGACGCCCGGTGTGTGTCTATGTACGTACATTAACAGAAATAAATGGCTTTGTGTGGATTCTTGGACAGAACGGGGACGTGGGGTACTAAAAATGGATCACTACCTGGTGGTCTAACACACATGCACATATGTCTGTATACACATACCAGCACACACACACTAAGGGAAGCACTGCCCCTCCTTTGGCAGCTTTTGTCCCATTTGATCTGATATTAAAGACATCCACTTTTCTTCCATTTTACTGAAGGATATTTGCAATAATTGGCAAAGTGACCATTTATTTTGCCTTTTGCTGCCACTGACAACTAGAGGCTGGTCTCACCGAAGAGAGTGGAGCTGCCTTTTTTATTGGCTGGTTGATTTGTTGTTGCTGCAGAGGTTTTGCACCAGTCGTTAAGTTCTCCTGCTGCCAGCACTTCCTCCTGCTTTGGGCTGTGTTACTGCTTGTATTCTGAACACAAAATGCTGCCTTTTTCTTACCCAGAATGCACTGCAGAGATCTCCTGCCGATAGACTGCCACGCAGTCTCCTACAGCAGCCCACAGGGAACACAAGTAATAGTCATGCATGAATTTATTTGACATTGTCATTTATCAAAAAATGTAAAGGCAAACACAAATGAGTCCTAATCATCAGAGGGTTTTTTTTGTCTGCTAGGTGTTGTTTTAACTCTGAAGGGCACTGGGGCACTTGTTATTTTCCTAGTTAGCTTCCACACATATACACACATCCAGAGTGTGTCTCAGCCGATCGCAGTGTTTGTCTCTCAACCAGATAAGGAAGTCATTGTGTCTCCTGTAATGAAAAGGCAGGGTGAGAATGGAGATAGGATTTTCAATATCTCCCCGTGCTGTGGTGAAAACACAGTGCACACACCATAACCTCGAAGTACTGCGTGTCAATCAATCCAGTCCATTCAACCAGAGCAGCACGGGCCCTTTAACATGTGAGATAAATACACCCTGTGCTTGGCTTCAGCTCTTATTGATGACTTTTACAAAGGGGAGATGCCAGCTTTGTCTCAGTGCTGCTGCAGGTAGTGTGATCTGTGGTGAGCTCATAATATATTGGGGTCTTTGTGTGTGCAGTTTGCAAGTTCTCCCCATGCCTGCGTGGTGGTGCTGGAACTTAGGTTAACTGGTCAGTCTGAATTAAAGGATGACCAACTAAGAAGGGCATAAACCAGTTTTCATTACATGAGGATCAGTCCATAAGTCACCACCCGCCCAAACGCCAATCAGCCACAGCAGACCACTGGAAAACGGTGCAGCAGAACTGTAAATGGCATGATGTCGGTGTTTACGTGCTGGTGCGACACTGTAAAATAGCTGAATTTTTGCTTTTTGTAGTTCTTACAATGCACCAGAAATACTGAGTTATAAGGAAAATACAGTTTTGTCTTTCAGTCACTTCCTTTACTTAGAGATCTGTGATCTTCTCAGCTACATGAACAGTTCAGTGCAGTTTAGTAACCTTTAGTACTGGAGCCATTTATTGACTAGAAATAGCTGGACCTTGTAACTGCGCGAAGCCCCTGAGAAGATATAAAGATACATCAAGATACAACACATGGAGAAGACTCTGTTAGAACTATGAAAATAGATAGGGTGTATAATTTTTCTCCTGCTACCAGTCTTTGTGTTTAGGTAGGCTAAATGCCCAATGGACCATCTTGAACAGACAGGACTGAAGTTAATAGCATGCCATGAAATGTGGGGAAAAGAATCCGTTTACTTACTTTACTGACTGGTGAGATCAGTTGGTTTAGTTTTAGGAATCCAAATTATTCAGTCATGTAGCAAAATGTTTTACCTTCTCGTGTTTCGTTTCCATCTCGTGTTTCTTCTGTATTTGGTTTTCATGTCTAAACCACTCTGTATTTATCTGATCTGAAAGCCAACAGATCTCTAACACAGACACACACACTCAACACTCTCACTCTTACATACACAGACTCATTCAGAAACACACACACCTCCAACAGTAACGTCTTTCTCTGGTTCCTAACAGCCTGAGTCTTGGCCTGTGTTGCAGGAGGATGAGACGGGCGAGGGGCGCTTCAGCTTCCCCGGCTACGGCATGGGCCCCGCCTGCCTGCAGGCCAAGGACGGCATGGCCATCAAGGGCAACAGCAACAATGCCCCGGCCTCAGCCGCGCCAGAGAAGAGCATCGAGGAGATGAAGAAGCTGTTCATCAGCCGGGCCAAGCGCATTGATACAGTGTCCCGTGTGGCCTTCCCGCTTGTCTTCCTCATTTTTAACATTTTCTACTGGATCATTTACAAGATCATTCGCAGTGAGGACGTCCATAAGCAGTAGTCAAGAAGAGAAGGAGGAGGAGGAGGAGGGTGAAAACGGTGCAAAGAGGAGAATGCAGAGAAACAAAAGGAGACAAGGAAACAGACAGAAAGAACAAAAGCTGGAGATATTATTGCCCCTTTTTTCATGCCAACCACCCTCTTTCCTTCATCCTCTTCCCATTTGATCGAGGATAAATTGCTTTTTGTGGCGATCACTCCCTCAGCCCTCCCTGACCGCTGCTAGACTTGATTTGAGATATTTAATGCTTTCTTTTCCTGTTACTCTCCTCTCCTGCCCCAGATCCCATCCCTGTTCCTATATCTTTACACCTCCTCATTAATCCGGATCAGTGCAATAGCAATGCAGTAAAATGCATGATATATGAATGTGGCAATATATTAAAGAAAAGATGACAATGAAAAAGTAAACAGACTTTTGCAGGCACAGTGAGAGTGGATGGACTGGAACAAAAGGAGACAATGGATGAAGTAAGTCTTGTATTTGATTTTAGTTTTTTTTGTGTGTGTGTGTGAAGCCAGATATATAATTCAGTATGAAAAGTGATGTGGGTGATTGCAAGAAGCATACAGCAGTGTAACATACCTATATATCTATCATAAATGGAAAAAATAGGAACTTGCAGGCATCTGGAAACTGGGGATTTTCACCAAAAAACAGAAGGAAGGCAGATCAGTGCTTCAGTTAAACAAAGGGGTGCAAGGATCACGCATTCTATATATCTAGCTTTGCTTTAAACGTGTATTGCAAGCAGTTGTCAATGCTTTCCCTCCCCAACCCCTCACTGCCACCACCGCTAACGCCACCAAACCTTGAACTGCAGAGACACTTGAGGTTTGCAGCTGCCGCGGTCAAATACAACTGGACACAAGGAAAAGAATTTTTAAAAACACTAGATGAGCAGTGATGAAGATGAGGCAAATATCTCACTTATCTGTGGTCAGCGTGTTCCTCTACTTGTCCTTTATTTGGTTCATTTTGCATTTGTTGCTTTCTTTGGTTTGTTTCTTCTTTTTTGTGCCAAAGAACAGGTTGCTTGTGGCTGTGCATCGCTCTGCCGCTCTGACCTTTTTGTCAAGAGGAAAGGGGGAAGGTCTGATGCCCACTGTGCCACTGAATGGTGTCCCCTCATGTGCTCCTTCTGGGTTTTTTTAGTCCTTGAGATAATAGTTTGTTTTCATCGACTGGAGAAAGAACAAATTGATCCTGGACAGAATAAAATGCAGATCCTCGTTTGCTTTCCTTGTTATGTTCACTAGGACTGAAACATAGATGTTTACATCTCATTAGTGCTTCCTTGCTTTGACCCCACCTTAACATGACCCCCATCCCTGCTGTGCCCAGCTTATGTAATTAAACTATACCTACAGATTATAACACCTGTTACACCTTAACTATAGTTCCAACTCATTCACATGCACTAGTTGTAGCTGCAAATGTCGTGGTTTGTGAAAATCTACGCCAGCATCCACACGGAGTCCACCAACAGGTTTTCTGTTGCCAGGCGGAAACATTCAGAAGTCAGTTCTTTGGTGTTTTGTCAGATTTACTTTGCACCAGGCTTCTCTATGCAAGGATTGGTATATGCAATTATGATTTTTTCCCCCTTTACTTTGAGCTCCACCATCTCAACACCACCACCTTTCTGTAAGTTATTTCATGCTAACTGGTCAATATTAAAGAAACTGAGAAGATAAAATGGTAAAAAGTGAAAACCGGTCTGGGACTTTTGCCTAGTGCAAGCAGATTCCTGCACAGGGAAATGTTTTCTTGTAGAAATCAGCCAAACCTCTGAGCCAGACAGAACTTGGAAAGTGCAAAAAGCTGCGGGTCTTTCTTCTCTCTTTCTATGTGAATGGTTGTTTCAGATTTTTCTTCTGTCATCTTGTCATGTCTGCAACGTTTACTCAAAAAATCCCAAAGTGCTTCTGTATTTTACCAATGACAGAAATTTACAGAAAAGTTTTAAAGCAAACGTAGCAAAACTGAAAATTTCAATTTTGTAGCAAAGCAAAACTTAAACCTGATAATTCATACTTTCATACAGACTTTCAGATTTATTCGATTTTTATTGCATGTTTGTCTTTTGAATTTCTGCCCTCGGTGTGTTCAGCTCGAGTGTTTCAGAGATGTACAGTATTTACATCTCTTTTCACACCAAACTAAAAACCTTTCACCATTTTTCAAATCATCTTTTTGCTTTCTGTACAAGAGTCAGGTGAGGAGATTAATTGAAGCGCACAGGTGATTAGCCTAGCTTAGCATAACCGCATTTACATTATGGTTTCTGTGCTAATTACGTAATCAAGGTAAAAAGTGTTAATTAGTGAAAGATGGGGAGATCCAGACTAGTGTATATGCTAAGCTAGCCTAATAGCCTCCCAGCTGCATACTAAACATTTACATAAAAGTGCTGTCTTCTTATCTAACTTTGTAACGGAAAGTCACTATAGTTTTGCACTATTTCTTTACCATGCAGGGTTTAGTGAATTGCTTCACTGCAGCTGTTTGACCATCCTGTCAATGAAGAATCACTTCAGTCATACGGAGTCCAGAGTTTAAAAGCATTCGAATGACATTTTTAATGTGAAGTGAAAAATGTTTCACACTTTAGAAAAATGCTTCTTCAGCTGTAATGCAAACAAACAAAAACCTTGACCTGGAGCAGTGCCTGCTCAATAATGACATTTAAAATGTATTCAACTTTGCAATAATACTACAGTGAGGTGCACCACATACAGGGAAACTGTAGCTCAGCATCAGGGTGCCCTTGTAGACAAGGTTGCAAACCTGGAGGGACTTTTCCCTGGTTAAACAAAGGTTAGATGTTGAAACTATCATTTCACTGGGCTTTTTTGCTTGGTTGTGAAGCAAAACCTAAGGTGTTTTTTGTGTTTCACATGCTATTGCTTTTTGTGGCTGTCATGGACCAAATACTTAAGATTTTTGGATTATATAAAATCATGTTCACTTTGTCTTTAAGCTCAGTAATTGATTGCTAGCTGCAATTTGTCTTATTATTGTCAGATATACAGATATATAACATGTTCATGATAAAAAAAATAGTCTGATATGGAACATTTCCCTCCACATCCTTGTGTTGTTTAATTTTTTTCAAGGTTGTCTGATTTAGTGGTAGATTACTGATCCTTTTAAACAGTTAAAAGAGATCAAATCATTCAGACAGTGTGTAGGAGATATATTCTAGTTGTTTCATTCCATCATATGTTTTATATTACATACATACATTCCTCTGTTTACATTTCAGCATGTTTACTTCAAAGTGGAAGTGCCATCGCTTCAAAAGCTATGCATCACAGGCAGCAAATTGTTCCCGGATGCTGTGGTGTGGACCTTTTCATGGCCATGATCACCAAGGATGCATTTTACTATCAGTAATTTGGACAGAGTAGGTGTACATCTACTGTCATGTATACAGTTCTAGGGAGAAACGGGAGAAAACTACCCTTAATGTAGCATAAACATGAAGTGAAAGATGGTCTTTCAACTAAAGAATAGAATGAATCAGAGACATTTATTGGTACAATTTAAATTTTTATTTTGAAGGCTGATAATTTGGTTTCTAAGGCCTAACGAACTATGCCATACAATGCAAGTTTTTCTGTGCAGTAATGTCACTTACATGACATTAGTTACAGAAACAATATTGTAGTAGGTTGAGTACTCAAAACCTAATAATCATGCTATTTATTTTTACTTGCTAAAAATGTTTCTTCAAAAGAGCATTTCTTTAGTGAGACAAATTGACCTTCCTTCATGTTCTTTCTTTCATACAAGCACCAGAGATAAAGCGCTAACAAAGAGTTTATCATAAAACGGCTAAGAAGCTGAAAGTAGTTTGCTAGTAATGTTGACATTTGTGCTTACATATGTAGAAACTATGTAGCAAAATGTGAGAACACTACACACGGTAAACTAGTCAGAAAGCTAGCAAGCATGTTCTTTGGCTTAGCAAATAGAAGATCAGTGTGCAACTCCCGAATAGCACTTTGTTGAGACCAATTACAACCTTGGTTTTGTGGCCTTTTTATGCAGCAAGATCTGGCCAAAGCCTTTAGTTTTCTCAAAAAAGTAGCTCAGAGATGAGGCTAAAACAAGCTTGTAATGTCAGCTTTCATGCATACTAATGTAGAAGTGATGTAGTTAAATCTCAGAAAAGTATGGTTAGCTAGTCAAAAAGCTAGCACACATGCTATTTAGTTTGCTTAATTGGAAGTTGGCATGCATTTTTCAGATGATGGAGAGACAGTTTTTTCAAAATGCAACTCAAAGCTAGCTCTAAAATTTGCTTTCTAGTGATCATGGTTGGGCTCATTGCTCAAAAAATGTAACACATTACCCGTTACTCCATGTCAAAAGTAACTCCTTACAATTACTATTTATATTAGTTTAACGTCACATCCCACAAACTGAGAATGCACAGCTAAGGTTTCAAACGGGTTTTTTTCTTAAGCCTATAAATGTTTTTCCAGCCATTGAACGTGGGCGCTTCCATCTTCCAAGCTAGCTTACTGCTTCTGGTGCTGCTAACTGTGATGTGTGGCAACGTGTGCACATGCCACAACTACAAATATTAAATCTAGGATTTCAAATCAGTCTAACTGTTTACACTACTCATTACTGGGAAAAGTAGTATTATCACAGTAACACATTATGGCCCAACACTGCAAGTAAAAACATAAAAGCAATGTATAAAAACAAATGAAAATTAAGCTAGTTAAAAAGCAAGCAGTCATGCTATTTATCTAGTATTTTATGTGAAACACAATCAGTGTTCTTGAAACAGCACAAGTAGCTAAAAAGAGTTTGTCATTATGAAGCGTGTAAGGTCTAAATGAGATGTTTGGAGTTTTTACAGAGATCTTTATCTTGTGTGTACATATAAAATATTGTAAGCACCAGATAAAAACCTAACACTTTTTCAGGACTTTGGGGGCTCTGTTAAAATTGTTAACAAAAAATATACTTGATTTTACCAAAAGGCAGCTTTTGTGAGGAGCGGGGGACAGAGGTGGTTGCTTACTATTTCAGTGCCAAAATAAATAGCCTAGCTGTTACTGTACAGTGCCGGTCAAAGGTCTGGACATATTTTCCAACTGAACTGAACAGACTGTGTGTCCAAACGTTTCACTGGTAAATTCTGTTGACTTTGTAATTGCAAATGCAGAACAGCGCCATCTAGAGAGGCAACAGAGTGACATTACTGATTTAAAAAACCCACTTCTTTCTTGCTCTGTTTGATGCAGTGCCTCCTCTCTGGTCATGGCCTGAACCTGACTGCAACAGCAGGCTCAGACTAATTAGGCTGACTTATTTTTCCCACCGTGCCATAGACACTGCATCTGGAATAAAAGTCCTCTGTCCATCAGCAGTCGTCCATCTTCTAGAACGTTCATACATATCTTCTTGTGCCATATGGGGGTTGAATATGCAACTAAAAATCAAAGACCTACAAGCATATCAAGCATTCATTCAACCACCATTATCCACAAAGTATTTTTTCATGTTCACACCCTTTTCCTCAGGCATGAGTGTTGTGTGTATCATGGTCATTTTAGAGCTTTGTCATAGGCTTCATATCATTATGTTAATTATTGTTATACTGTATGGAGCTGGGGGAGGAAGGGGTCCATGACATGAGACAGTCATTGGGTTTATATTGCATTATGTTGCAATGTGATGCACTTGGACAATGAAGGATGTGTTTTGGAAGTTTACACATTCTTAAGTTCTGAACTGGATTTTGTAGCATGGTTTGATGAATCTATTGGTTTTTGTTTGGTTCTCTTGTATTGTATGTATTGTACAATCCACTGTGCTGAGGGAGAAGGAAGAATATAGTGACTCCTGAACTGCTGTGAAATAAAGGAAATATTATTATTATGATTATTATATTTATTTATTTTCTTTGCACAAGCTGGAATGGCCTTAATTTTGCTTTACTTGCTTCTATTGTGTATTGGCACCAAGTGCACCCGTATAATTTGCAGAAATTATGTCACTCAACGATGCTTACAATCTGAGAGTGCAGTTGAAAATAAAAAAAGAAAAGAAAACCAAATCCTTTTTATTTTTCATTAGTCAGAGAAACATTATTTTGCATGAGTATAAACACAATGGCAGATATTTTGGCTTGTACAATAAAATGTGAAGCAATTTGAAGAGAAAAAAGAATGTACCATTTCTGCTGTATCTGTATATATCTAAATATTTATTGAAATATGTCATACTACTAATTCTATTAACGATTAAAAGTTTTCTGAACAAAAATCTCCTTACCTGTTTTTGAACATTGTCAAGATTGTTGGAGTTGGATCTTTTGCTTTCTGTTACTCGACTCAAGGATCTGTGTAATCATTAAAGAAAAAGTATTAAAAATCGAAACCCATTGCTGTATTTATTTTCTAACGTCTCTGTGACAAATTGATTTCTGTCACAACAGCTTTGCAATTGTTCATCTTAAGAACAATTTGTTTTATTGAAACTGTCTCTGAAAAAAAAAATCATGGCAATAATCATGTTCCTCACACCCTGCTTGAATTATTTCCTTGTGCTTTATACCCAAAATGCTACCAGGCACCAATGGTGATTTTTTTTTTTTATTCCTTTTGAAGCACGAACAGCCTGATGTATGGCCTGACATTCTGGTTGCAGGCACCAGACCAAATCAATGTGAAACCAGGATTAATCTCCTGTTAGCCAGCTGAGGGCATCACATGGCCATGAAATCTGTTCATCTTGGAGAGCTGTTGTGGCTAACATGTTAGCAAACGACTGCCTGCTCACCCATCCAGCAGACACACCAGCTGACGGGGAGCAATATTAGTGTTTGATCTGTGCCCCTGACGTAATGAGTCCGACAGTTACTGTCCTTTTAGCTTTGATTTGGTCTTCGCCAACCCCTGAGAACAATATCTGTCCCTTTAGCTGCTAGATGTTTCACTTTCTGTTTTACATTGTACTTTATGGGCTGTAGAGTGACTCAGCTGTGGTTTTGTTTTACAGCTTGACAACCCTTTGTGCAAGTGTTCAGCAAGAATACATAAGAATATTATTGAATAATACACAACATTGTGTTTTTAATAGTACTTTGTGCTTATAAAAATTATTAGATTATTATTATTAGATGTAGGGACCTGTAATCTGATTCATTCTTTCATTTCACAGCATCCAGTTCATGTCCTCAGTACAATATAGCTAATTATTGTCAGTATGCAAACACATCCATAAATAGTGCATAACACATACTAAAACATGGAGGTTATGCTTTGTATTGTTTGTTGGTTTTGCCAGGTGTCACTTCCACACGTCAGGAGCCTTTATATCCCACACAGGGGCTTTAAATCATTTTACAAACACCAAACTTGGTTTAAAAGTTTTGCCATGATAAGTGAGAACAAAGATAAAACAAAAATGGACCATTACTGTGACTCAGTGTTTAGGATTCTATCCAAATGCAGTGCAGATTTTTATGAAATTCCAAAACAAAGTGCAACAAGAATTGTATGTCTCCACCCACAACTGTTATGTAAATGTTAGAAGGTGCGCAGTGAAAATGTGCAGGTGGATAGAGACTCACCTACAAACTAAAGTTACAATTGCCAGGTCTTGTGACTTAATATTCTTTTGGAAATTACACAATAGCAAACATGGGTAATATGAATAAAGATAACCAAAAATAAAGCTAAAACTGATGCTCTGTGTGCAGGGAACCGATTTGGAGGAACATAAAATTAAAGAGCCACTAGATGGTGATATCAAAGTATAAGTTATAGCTGATCAGAGATTTTAACCTTATGTTTTCAGTTGAACCTTTGACTATCAGGAGCTTCTGATCACAGATGAACAACTGGCTCCTCATGAAGTGACAGGCTAGTTGTTTCTGGCTGAAAAGAAATGCTAATCTTACAGATGGAAGTTCTTGTCCTGTTTCTCCAGACCAGCTTCAAATTTCAGCCATGGATCAAGATGAAATAGCAAATGATGGTATGTTATCTCTGACAGGATTGGTTGGTTCTGCCATGATTACTGGATCTACAGCACATGAAGCAGTCCCACTTAAACATGCCCTTAAGTGGCATTAAGTCAGGGAGGGATTCTGAGTCTTGTACTGCAGTGTAGCTGCTTTACTAACAGGACTGAGCTCAAATCCTTATTCAGCTCACAGCACGAACTGATTCAACTTACACTCGATATGATCCACCTGCTGGGAGCACCATGAGCTGTTTGGCATTTATTAGATGGCTCCAAAGAGATTAGAGGGACAGGTAACTTTAAGGAAAGATATTGTATAAATCTTTTGATTTATACAATATACAGTAAAACCACAAAATGATTTGAAACCTGAACTGCAGTCCTGTCCCAGCCTTAAAGCACACACAGCCAAACAGGGCTGCAGCAGGATTTCAGAACTACTGAGGTCTCACCAGTTACAAGGTGCCTAATCTCAACTGGTATTGATTAGCTAATTTTTTTTGTGGATGCTTGGAACATCATTCAGAATGCAAGATTTTACTGTTAGTTTTCTGGTGCAATGGAAGTTGTTAGTGGTCAGCTCAGTGGGTCATAAGAGGAGAGAGGCTCACCAGGCACAAGGGCATGACCTGGCATCTGTCACTATCACAGCACCATGTACCAAAAGGCTGTTGGATAAGTGAAACACTAACCTAGAGTGGCCTAAAGGCGAAGGCAAAGAGGTTAAGGAAGCAGTTCCATCAGTGTTAGAGAAGCCAGTTAAAATCTACAGTCGGTGGTTGATGTAGATCATGGGTTTGACACAGCAGGCAGAGTGCAGAGACGTCAGGCCTTCCATACAAACTCAAACTGTGATGCCTGCACTTTGGTCTGCTGCCACCATCGTTGTGGACAGCGTGTGATCTACTTCTCTGGAAGGAAGAGAGAGGATGTTCAGAATTTGGAGAGAGGCTGGGAGCCCCACACTGCCTCTACAGTAGAAGTTTCTGTTTATACCCTTAACAGCTACTAAAAATACTTTATTAGTATTAAAACTGCAAAAAAGTCTCCTGTCTTTAATTGTATGTCTACAGTGTGTGCACTACTTCTTGTTTGCAAGTCAAGTTTGGTTTCGCAGCTTAGAGCGAAGTGCACCTTCTCAGCTCCTGAATGGAGCAGCACTTCATCCTGGCAACTGCTACAGAATCACGTTAGAGCTGGCTTCAGTGATTTATTGAAGTCGTTCACCTTTTTTTTTGGTCCTCCAGGGAGAAATCCATCTTTTCTCTTGGCTGCCTCTGCACAGAGGTCAGAGGTCAGCATCAGTTACAGGGCTGAGGCCCTGCAGGAGATCGGAGTGTGTTAAGTTGGAGGTTATGTTCTACTCTGAGAGGAAATCTGTCTGATGTATAATGTAGCTCACCTGGAGGGAGGCTTGTTCAGAATGAAAGGCAACAAAAAGGAATAAGCTGATGTAGAAGGCCTGGGAACAAAGAAAAGAAAACATGTAGAGTGAGGCTCTAAAATAAAGCAGGAAAACACAGGGGGAGCCTATTCTTCTGTAAGTGCAATGTGAGAAGGAAACATAAACCACAAATTCTGATGTTATTCTGATTTGCTCATATAAAAACTCAAATAATATGTCAAACAGTAATGCTTTCATTTTTAAATGTTTTTATTTTATTACAAATCTTTATCACAAACAGGAACCTGGACCTAAACAGGCAGCAGCATGTGACATAGTTGGGACACAAAATAGAATTTAACGAAACAACCTAGAAACAAGGTGCAGATGACAGCGGCTGGTCGTGTCCACACCTGTGTTGAACTGGAGGAAAAATGCACAACAACTGAATAAGAAGAAGACTCTTTATGGGGTTATGGTTAAATTGAAATAACCTCTGTACAAGAGTAAAAAAAGAAACGTTGGCTCTCAATAAACACTGATTTAATAATGATGTCGCGTGAACAACGGGTGCATGTTCAGTAGGTGGCGGTAATGCGCTTTAAACTGGCATGACAACCGCCAATACACTACAGAAGAATAAGAAGACCAGGTGCATGCTGGGTGTGGTTCATTGCTAAACGCTACATGCTAACACAGGCCTTCCCTCTGGGTTTCCGAGTAGCTTAGACTCATTCAGCTCAGTGTCCGTAAACGTTCACTGCACTGGTTTATGGACTGGACCGGGCTGGTTTATTCTGCTAGCCTGAGAGTGCTGCTAGCCACTGGGAGTGGACGGGCAAGGCAGGGGAACCTGGAGCAGACTGTGGAGAAGGTGAGTACAATAACTAATCACTGGTTGATGTACGTTACTGTAACTGTGAAACAGTCTGGAGCTGCTTATCCAACAGACCTGAGCTCCGATGTTCTGTCGAGATGTGCTAACGTAGTTCCAGAGTCTGTCGAGTCACTAACCCTAACCAGGTTGTCTGCAGAACCGCCAGGTGACAGCACAACTCGACAGAACACCGGTGTGTGTGAGTCAGGGACCATCTGTAAATGACTGGCTGAGGATTCAGGGACCATCTGTAAATGACTGGCTGAGGATTAATACCAAAGCAAAACTTAAAAATGTTTCAAACTTTTTTAACTGTGAAGCTCATTCTGTAAATTTATATAAATATTAACCTCTAGAGTCCCTGCGTCCTCATATGAGGACGCAGGGACTCTAGAGGTTAATAATAATAGTTTTTTTTTTGCAAATATGTCATCAAAGGTATTAGCCTAGTACTTTGCATATTTATATTATTTTAATCCAAATATTAAGGTACAGTTAACTTGTTTCAGTAGCTTCCATGTCATGTGACTCAGCGGCTGCTCTAAAATGTGTAACTAGTCTACGTGTCCTGCAGAGTGCTCACCCTTTTATATTGGATATTATAATTTGCTTTCAGGAAGTTTCATGTCATGTTACCCGAAGGTTAAAACCTAAACCCCCCATGTTGTATTACTTATACTGCAGTGCCTGGTGTTGTGCTTAGAGATTATCTGGTTAGCTGGATAACTTTGTTGAAATGAGTGCTTTTATATGGACATGAGTATCTGGGTGTTGATCGTATTTGGCATATGGTGTTTACATTGAACACAGAAATCTGGTTTTGAATATCCCCATATAGCTATATAATAAAAACTAATAACCCGGTTAAGGATGACTTCCAGGCTAACTCGTCAGCCTCCTGCTGTGCCATCTTCAAGATGAATATATCGATAGGAAAATGTTTGCTTAACTTTGTTTAGGTCTGAAGCTTGTTGGAGGTTCAGTCCAGTATCCGCTGGATGACTGCTCCTCTGTTCTCTATGGTGGAAAGTGAACGATGAATGTCATCCAATATTTTGAAGAATTTGAAAGTTGCTAGACTAGACCCACTTCTTTGTGTTTGGCCAAATAGCAATTTTTTTTCACTATTTTTCACTGTGACTTGATTTTTTTTTTTCCTGCTGTAACTTTACAGTTCGTGTTGGGAAACCAGTGTCCCACAACTTGCCCGCTACAGACTTGAAGAGCTTTCTATGCTTTCTCCCATATAAAGGACTGACTACATTTAACTGTTTCATTAATGAAAGACAAAATGTCATCCCTTCAGTGCTCCAAAAAAAGCGATGCTCTCAGGGCCGACATCGTTTGTGTTTCTCTTACTTAACTCTGATGCTGCAACCAGGCCTGTGCACATAGCCTGGAACATTCAGGAACCTGGATAAAACATAAATGCAACAGTATCCCGTTTCTTTTAGAATACTCTAAGTAGCATATTCCGGTTTCTCAAAACCTGCATAAGCACATATCTGGGTTTCTGAAATTGAGATATGATGTTTACATGCACAAACACAAAAATGGGATACCTCAAAACCGAGATACTCATGTCCAAGTAAACGCATTCATTTTCACATGATTCCTGATCCGTTGGTTCTTGAAAAGGCTCTTTGGATTTGTTGTCATGGCAACATGTTCTTAATCTCAGACCTACTTAGGGAGCAGGTTTGTTTTCAGGCTTCCCTGTGTAACAAGACAGCCTCTCTAATTTAAACAGGGCCAATGTTGTGTCAAGATCTGTTTCACCTAACATGAAACCCTGCCTTATCCTAACCATAACCACAGATGGGGGCGCTACTAGACAGTTTTAACAGGGGGAAACGCATCTCGACAGGGGAGCAGATCCCAGCACAAGACTGGATGCACCATTCTTATGCAAGTGACCTACTAGTCAAGTCAAAGTGTTTATTTGTCACATGCACAGTTAGGAAACGTGTTTCCCTGTACAATGAAATTCTTACTTTGCCGTCCACATGAATGCCACAAAATACAAATGAAATACAGTGGGTACGGAAAGTATTCAGACCCCCTTAAAGTTTTCACTCGGTTATATTGCAGCCATATGCTAAAATCATTTAAGTTCATTTTTTCCCTCATTAATGTACACACAGCACCCCATATTGACAGAAAAACACAGAATGTTTGACATTTTTGCAGATTTATTAAAAAAGAAAAACTGAAATTTAATATTACAAGAGGTGGAAAACAGAGTATCCATTTGGGTGTTTGTCAGGACCCTTTGGCCCATCCCGACTGCTGGCGTCTCATGTTGGGGACCAGACGAAGAGGAGCTGTGCACTTACCACCATATAATCAGTGTGCATTGCACTGAGATTTCTCACAAAGCAGCATATTTCTTTTATAGTACAGACCTGTGTTTGTACCTGGCTCTGAAACAGCTCCTGTTTTCTGCCATCTTCCTATATGTGCTTAAAAAAGGAACTAATTGATCTGAAGGTTATTACAGGTTTTCTCAATAGCTTTGACCAGCATTTCAACGTAGACAAATTGACAGTTTATACAATTGCTTCAGAAATAATTCCTACCTCAATAAATTACTTCCTCCCGACTGAGACAGTACAGTTTGATTAAGAGTGGTTTGGGTCGGGCCAAAAGGTTTTGTCGATCTCTCAGCACTCCCTATTTTCTTTGAGCTCATGTCTTATAATCAATCCGATGTCAGTGAGTTGCTTTCTGCTCTAAAACTCTTAAGTCTATAAAGCTATCTTGTTTACACTGAATAAACCTGAGAACCAACCTGGATCCCAAGCGGGTTTGAGATTACAGACATGTTGCCGTCACAAGTCCTGTGAGACTTTAGGAGAACCAACAGATCTGGAATAATATGAAATTGTCCACAAAATTACAGGTATGTGCCAAAAAATTAGAATATCGAGGAAAAGTCAATTTATTTCAATAATTTGTTTCAAAAAGTGAAACTTGTATGTTATATTAGTTCACTACACACAAAGTGAAATATTTCAAGCCTTTATTTGTTTCAATTTTGATGATTATGGATTAAAGACAAAAAAAAACCCAAATCCAGTATTCCACAAAATTAGAATATCATGACAAAGTTCAACATTGTAGGC
>NW_018127901.1:2437864-2472932 GCF_001952655.1 Monopterus albus
TAAGCCAGACTGAGACAATTTCAAGGCTGAGGAAACCTTTGCAGGTGTTTTGCATTAATTAGCTGACTAGATTGGGACACAGGGAGCCTACAATGTTGAACTTTGTCATGATATTCTAATTTTGTGAAATACTGGATTTGGGTTTTTTTTGTCTTTAATCCATAATCATCAAAATTGAAACAAATAAAGGCTTGAAATATTTCACTTTGTGTGTAGTGAACTAATATAACATACAAGTTTCACTTTTTGAAACAAATTATTGAAATAAATGGACTTTCCTTCAATATTCTAATTTTTTGGCACATACCTGTATCTGGCTAACCTGTTAATTCATGGATTAAGAACATCCCCCAATCAATGCAGAGCTGCCGAGATGGTCCTTCCAGTAGGTTCTCCATCTCTCCCAAGTCCACAGCACAAAGTGTGGGCTACAACTACTCTGTTAAATACTTAATGAATACTTTCTGAAGCCACTGTACCGTATATAACATTAGTAATTTATAACAAGTATTACAGATGAATTCAGTGCAAACTAACTTATCGTGCTGATTTTGAACCATTAGGTTACATGGATATTATTATTTTTGACCCCTGAGTAACATGACAAAGACGTTCCTGGGAAAACTCATTTCTTTTGAGCGGTGCATAAATAGATTTTAGAGATTTATAACAAGTAGGTCACATGACAGGGAAACTACTGAAAAACAGATTGTTTTGTTTAAAGTAAAAGGAGTGATCACTCTGCAGGATGTGGTTACAAACTGTAGAATCAGTTTTTAGATTATTTTGATGCTATTAGGAAAAATAATGCTAATAAAATAGTATATTATGAATGATGTATTGACAAAATAAGATTCCTGAATATTTATGTAGGTGAACAGAATGACAGGGTCACAGTTAAGTGTGTAACATGTTTATATCTCTTCATGTTTATATTAATCCTGATGCATGTATTGAAAAATAACCTGTGTAACATCTTAGTCACTCATTTACAGACGGTCCCTAATGCTATTACAGGAAGTCTGACACAATTATAAATATAACATTGTTCAGTGTTTTTGTTATGAGCCGTTCTACGAAGACAAGTCACTGTAATCCTTGTAAAGTGCGACGCTGTGGTGGTGTTTCTCCGAATGGGTGTCAGGCTCGTTTTTATTCCCTTGTTGTTCGTGGTCACTTCAAACTGTCAGTAGGGCTGTGTATAACTTTACCTTCTGAATACTTTGATATGATGCCTCAGTTTTAGAACCCAGCAGATTCAAAATGGAACAAAAACTCTCTGGCACCATTCCCCATTAAAAAGGGCCAGTTCTCTCTAAATTAAGCTGAAATTGTTAAAAATATCTGGTCTCCATAACTCTTCACTTCACTGTTAGCCTAATAGTATAGAAACTTGTTGTTAGCACAGCTTTTGAAGTAGTACTTCAGTGAGACGGACACCGCTCTACTGGCAGCTTGACCCACTCTTCATAGACTGCTCGAGTTCTGTCCGGTTTGATGTGTGCCTCCTTCCAGCTGCTGTTGTCAGACCTCAACAGGTGTTCAGTGGGATTTAGATCTGGACTCATAGCTGGCCACCTTAGAATCAGGTGTGGTGCTTTGTGATGTTTGGGATCAGTGTCCTGTTGGAGGCGCCACAGCTCGGTGACACTGGTTGGAACAAAAATATTTTTTTAAATGTGACCCAGACTCATCAAACAGCACTGGCAGGAGTGCAGAGATGTTGGCTTCTAAAAGGCTTTAAGCGGGATTGACCTCTGACCAATCTGAGATGTTTAGTTATTTCTGCTTGATCAGTACGGTTGGTTGCATTATTGTAACTTCATAACAGCAGACTGCAGTGGAGCGCTGGGTGGAGTAGAGTGGATTGAGTTGGCGTTTCATGTCTGTGCTACCTTAAGTTACATACTGTAGCTTCTTAAGCTCCAAATCATCTTGTAATTGTGTTGATTTCTTGAGGCCATGTAACAGATACAAGGCAAGAAAGAAGCTCCAAAAACAAAAATCAGTAACCCTCCAAGTTTGACTTCTGGTCTTTTTTTTTTTTTTATATAAACAATTGTTTAACCAAAGAGCTTTGATTTTATCCCATCTGTCCCTTGGACACTCTGCCGGAGGGATTTTGGTTCAGGTCTGTTTTGGCAAACTCCAGTTTTCTCAAATTTTGTGGGTATCTGGGGAGAACAGTGAAACGAGGAGGGGTCACTGTTTTGGAGCCAGATGCTTTATCGCTATGCATAACTTCATGAATTAGATTACAAAAGGCTGTACTCCAGCAGGATGGTGGTCCACAATGAGTTCAGATCTAAATCCCACTGGATACCTGTGCAAAAGTCTGAAAACAGCAGCTGGAGGGGCCGCCTTCAGATCTGAGAGAGCTGGAGCTGTTTGCACAAGTAAAATGAGAATTGGCTTTTCAGCCATGACTATACATATAAACTGTCAACAATCAGCAAACATCTGATGCCAGACCAAAGGTTTAAAACAGTAAATCGCTTTTAATTTGGTTCTCTCGTTGACAGGTGAGCTCTTTTTAAACATGACAAATGAAGTGCATCGGTAGCAGAAGCCTGACAAGATCTGATACATGCTCCATTCAGATGCATCGGACACTCCACATTTTACAAGCCAACAGTGTTACTCACATCAAACTACTACAGTTCAGCTCTTGACCTGATAGAATAAAAAGGTAAGACCGATCCATTGCTAGCTACAACAGTGGCAGCAATACACAGGATTGCCCAAGCAGTAAAGTACACGTTCCTTTAAGAAACAGGGAGAGAGAACACGAAAAAACCTAACCTCTGGGTTTTAATCCCCAATTCAAGTAGTATTTACCCTTTTGTCACGTTTGTTTCAATTTGTTGCTTAATAAATTCAAGTTCAGCATGAAAACCAAAAGATGACAAACGTCCAGATAATACATGGATTGGTTGAGGAGGAGTCGACAAAAGAAGATGGAGGGAAAAGATGAGCGACATTCTGATTTCCTCAGCAGCAGGTGAGAAAGAATGTGGTGGGGTGGAGGAGAGGAGGCAGCCATTTTCTTGAGAGACAAATGTTGAGAAAACAGGAGCTGGCAGGACTTGACAGTGGAAACTCGTGATCAAACCTGTGTCAGTTACTAAGAGAATCCCTTTGAAACCCCTGTGTACAGTCACATGTAGGAGGAAGACTGAGGAGGAAGCGAGTCACATCAGGGTGTCCATGTGTAGCAACCCACAACTCCTACTCAGTTTTGCTCCTAGATGTAGAGTAAACAAGGGTTTGCATTTGGGTCCTGCTGCAGTAAACAAACCGCTTGAGCAAACTGGATTCAGACAGTAATCTGATTCAGGTTTGGAGCCCAGATGCCTCATTGGCGCTGAGCAGAGTAGCGCCCCTCGCTGGGCCCAGTGCCCCGTCCAGAGC
This sequence comes from Monopterus albus, assembly GCF_001952655.1. Taxonomy (NCBI): domain Eukaryota; kingdom Metazoa; phylum Chordata; class Actinopteri; order Synbranchiformes; family Synbranchidae; genus Monopterus; species Monopterus albus. The sequence continues at coordinate 2,441,276 of NW_018127901.1, forward strand.
CAAAGCTGGGTTTCTGAGCCATGCCTCCTCGGGTGGGGGGGCCTCGGGGTCCTCCGCCAGCTCCTATTCGCTCTCTGGGACCACCTGGACCTCCTGGACCACGGGGCCTCATGTCCCTTCTGTCGCCCTCCCTGGCCGAGCGCGTCTTCTTCTCCTCCACGTTTAGTCGGATGTCACCTCTGAACTTGATGGGCTGAATAAGGATAAAAGCTCATTACAGACAATTCATTTATTCTCTTTCCCAACAACTCAAGTCTCAGTTGCTTCAGGTTTAAATTGAGCAAACCAACTGTTGCAGATCCTACAGAACTCCAAATGAGGATCAGTGAGAACAAGGTTAAACAACAAGTAGCATAGTGTTTTTCCCCTTCTAAAATGCATCTCAGCAACTAACTGAGGTTATATTCAAGTGTTTCTCTGTTTGATGCAGCTCTAAAGTCCCCACCAATGAAAAGTGGAACTGGTCTGAAACATAGTCTTACCCTGCTGCTGAGGATCTTCTGTACGGGCTCAGAGTCGTCAAACACCACAAAGCCGAAGTTGGGGAGTTTTCCACCACTGTTGATCCTCAGCTCCAGGACGGTACCGTACTCTGTAGGAGCACGGAGATGCTTACTGCAGGTATCCAACAGTTTACCATCATAGTTACCAAACACTGTCTGGTTAATAATACACCCAAGAGCTTCTTTAACTATTCAAAAGCCAGATTTTTCCTCCTATCTTTTAATTTTTACTATTAAAATTTCTAAATAAATTCACCAATTTCCCCAGAAACAGGAAAGAGTCACTATTAGCATCAATTAAGCTCAGTTTTTGTAACATTTAATGCTCCCTCAACAGTTCTGCTTGGAAAGATGCTGTAGTGCACTGCAGTCAGTCAGCATACAGCTCCTCCAGTATAAATGACCACATGTTCAGCACCGTAGACAAGGTCAGTATTTGTCAGCTGCTTTTTCAGTGCCACCAGCTCTGACTTACGTTCAAAGAACTCTTTCAGTTCAGTCTTGTCCACGTCATGAGGGACGTTGCCCACGAAGAGCTGGTGGGCGTCAGGGTACCTGGTCACTCTGCGACCCTCCGACTCGCCTTGCTCACCTTCCCGCGCTGAAACAAACAGGTCAACCCAGGGACCAATGAGCCACATTGTGAGTGTTTTTAACAGCTACCAGTAATGACATATAAATGTTAATCACTGACTCTGTGAATGTTTTTAACAGCTACCAGTAATGACATATTGTTTCTCTCCAACACAGGAAATGTATCAGATGGAGACTGTGCAGTGCTGCCTAAACTTTTAACACTCCTACACCCGGGGTCTCTCGCTACCCGATTGAGTAGTTCGTCTAAAGGTTCAGAGAATATACAGTATGCAGCCGAAAACGTTACACAATAGAACTCTGCTCAATAAACCTGCCCAAACTGCAAACAAATCAAATGCACAGATGTCCCACCCTCCATTGGCACCTCAGTAATATTTGCCAGTCACCCGTCAATGAGTTACACTGCTGTTAAGGTTGTTTACGTCAATTCAGTGATGTTAGCAACTCTTTTGGACAATGTTGCATTAAACCTTAAAAGTCTTTACTTAAATGAAACGAACGTTACTGTAGAAGAAACAGGAGGTACGGTGCTGTGGATTCAATCAGTTGTACTGTGGCCTGTAGCACGTTTAATTTACATTTCAGTAGAGTAAGTAACACGACACCAAATTTGCTATGTACCACTGGATGTGCTGCTAGCAGTCAATGCACTGGTGCTATAAAGTGTCTTTTTCTATGATTTCTAGAAGGGTTGTGGACGTTTATTTGCAGCCAACATCTCCTCGGGATGTGTAAGTAACAGTGTATAACGTCTTTTCTTTAATCAAATTGTAGCAGTTGGGCACCAGGGGGTTTGAAGTAGCCTACCATAATGGACCTCCATAGTTTGTGCTGATAAGGAGCCCAGACTACAACAAGGTTCCACTGTTTTTACAACACCTACGGTACCTGATTTGTGAAAGGAGGTGCATATGACCATGGCAATCTGATGTGATGACTTTTTTGTTTTTGATACAAATGTGTTGGATATTAATATTTGATAACTGATTACAAATCAATTTGCTCATTCAGCTGGTTTTGTTTGGAGATCTGCTTGAAAATTTTGATTGTGTGATTAAATGCAGTCTAATGTAAAACATGATTAGTTATCAACTGCTTTCAAAGTAACTCTCCAAGTAAAAAGGCTGTTTGCCCTCAGGACCACAACAGCACACATCTGATGGGATCAGGTTTCGTCCATACCAGCTGCCTAGTGCTCGTTTATCTGCCAGTTCCATTCAGGTAGAGCCTATTTAACCACTGTGTGTACACTCTACTTGGATGCATGTGTGTACCTGGTCTAGGCCCTCTGTGGACCGGCGGCGGACCTCCAGACCGCTGTTCCCGCGGCCTCTGGTCTCTCTGTGGTCTCTGTGTTGCTGTCTGGGACTCTGACTTCACTTCCGCTCTGGGCTGAAAGAGTCAACACGCACATCTGTTTCTCCTGTTGCAATTTATCAACAATTTTTAAAGAAACAACTATTTTCATTATCGTCACAAAGGTGTAGCCAGCAGGGGACGTGTGTGTCCTTTTGCCCAGCTCTGCTTTCTGGGAGAAGCAGCAGCACAACATAAACTGAGAAAGTTCACACTTAACACATCCATCTGCACAACATACTGTAATAGGTGACATGGTGTTCCCTTTTAAAACGGCGACATCTGCTGCTAAAATAAAGGCCAAAAAGGCACAGCTACTTTGAAAACTTGTTTGCTTCAAATAAACGTTTACTTCTTAAGAAAATAAAACTGATTTTTGCATTTTGTCAGAGCTCAGAAATGAAGTTGCTGCTAAACACTAGTTACCTTTTAAAATGGAGGGAATTTAAAACTTAGAACCACAATGATTCATGTTTTATAAAACCTCCTTTTCCACACTGATTAACAATCACATTAAATAAAAACAAACTAGAAAAAGGTTTGTCTCAGTTACTGAAAAACTTTGATTTGCATTCATTTGCCATATTGTTATTTAATATTGTAAGACTGGTTGCTTTTTCCTGAATTACATTTTTTTTTATTACTCCCCAGCCCCAACTCAGAGCTCTGACAGAAACTATTTACCACCTGATCAGACAGCTACTTTTGACATCTTAACCACTGAACTATGATGCCAGTAAAGTCAGGTTCAGTACTTAAAACCTACCGGTGCTGTGGGAGTGGCTTTAACGACATGTGGGGGGATTCCTGAGACTGGGACAGCCCCACTGGGAGGGAGGTTCTTACTGGTGACCAATGCCCAGGAGAATGGCTGCAGAGGAGAGAACACAGGACAAATTTATCAGGGTAATAATTATCCCATCCTTGTCCAGAATTACATGCAGTGACTCTGCACAAGCAAGAATCAAAACAAACAGCTGACAATTAACAGATGAAGACATCCATGTTCAACACTGCCGATATACAATGTTGGAAGCCCAACAAAATGTGGATTTCAGATACTCGCTATTGTGCACATCTCCTTTTTCCTCTGATTCTAAACATCAATAAATGCAACTTATGAATTTAATGTCATTTCAAGATAGGTCTCTCAACCGTGGCACTGAGCGATGTCACGGAGTACGCCACAAGAGATGAAATATAATTTGAGCATAGTGCGATCCCTTCACTGCTATATTAGCCTGTTTGCTATGACACATGACTTGTCCTTCATAAAGTACATTCTCTATACAGTAGTGTTTGAACAATGCCTGTGTTAAACATTACAGTAAAAGCCTGTTCAGCTCTTGGCTCACTACCAGGTATATCATCAAGTGAGAGGAAGTGTGAACTGTTGATGTTCATTCTTTTCATTATAATACTTTGATTTGTATTGATGTTTCATTATCAATTGCTAATTTTGAGTGACACGTTTGTGCATGGCTTGCTAAAAGTTCTCTCTTAGATCAGATCCTCTTAGAACTCTATAGTTCAAGAGCCGGCGTTCCCGGCGCATAGCGAGTAAACAACTAAGCATCTCAGCTCCCAGTGTAATTTTCACTCACTTTTAATAATAACTGTCATTTCTGTATCCCCACCTATAAGAGTTTTTCCTGAACACTCAGACCTACCCTGTTTTCTTCTGGCACGGCGGGGGTGGGCTCAGCGGGCACAGAGACAGGTTCTGTAGTTGTTGGGGTGGTGGTAGGGCTTTTCTCTATCTTGTCGTCAGCTGTGTGTGTGTCCGTCTGCGTCTCGAGCAGTATCTCCGACTTCAGCTCCACAACTGCAGCCTGTGCCTCCTTCTCCACCTCAGGCTCTGGCTCTGGACTTGCTGGTGCCACTTCCTCCTCGTCACCAGGAAGTGCTGGCTCTGAACTACAAGGGAGATGTGCCACAGTTCAAACCAAGAAAACAAATCTCTCTCTTGTGTTGCTGAACAATTCAGACTGGTGACAATAGACCGTGGAACCTAACACTACTAATTTGTGTTTGTGCTGTTTACGTACTAGCGATGGGCATTTCCAGCTAAGATACTTGAAATAATTACAGAGACATTACTTGAGACATGCAGCTTTAAATGCTGCACCATAAAATTACATCTTGGGTCCCATTCGAAGAACTGTGAATGGAAAATTTGTGCTACTGTGCATTTTCCTTTTGCAGATAGAACAGTATATACACACACACACACACGAGTTCAAAGTTCAGGCCCCCAATCCATACCAGGCTGCTGGGTCGTAGAAAGGAGTCGACTCATCCGGTGTGACGTCAGGGGAGGGAACCCTTTCCTCAATCTCTTCCACCTCATCCTCAGACTCTGAAAACACACAAACATGTTCATGACAGTGAATGGCACTTCCTGCTTCCCACTGCTCTTAATGGAATAAAATGTCTGGGTTCAAACCAGTTTATACCCAACTAAAACCATCCCAAAACTATGGCTTAATGATCAAATACAATTCCCACTCAAATTAAATGATGACTGCACTCTTAAAAGTTATTTCTTGTGAAAAATTATAGCGCCTTTGCTGTGCTTATACTGCTCATTTCTTGTGAAAAATAGCGCCTTTGCTGTGCTTATACTGCTTGATCTCACATGGTTTAACTCTTATCTTCCAGAAAGGAGCTTTTCAGTTATTTATGGGGATTCTCTGTCTTCTGTAGCCTGTGGAGTTCCTCGGGTCCGGAGCACAGGACTTGTTTGTTTTGACTGATTGAGGCCAGTGTGTCTACCGCATGTGACGTGTTGCTGGTTAACAACCCATGATGCTATAGTCAGAGCTAGGCTACCTGTTGGAGTTAATTTCACTACTTTGGGACTGTATGTGGTTGGGGGGAGGAATATGGGGTTTCTCAGTTACCCGCTTTGTTTAGAGGGTTACACATCTCTTCATTGGTACATATACTGTTTACCTATCTATGGAGGAGAAATTCAAATTAATTAATGCTGTCGGGTTCATTGTGCTGTCAATGGGCAAAAGGCGGACTCCACCCTGGATAGATCACCAGTCTGTCACAGGGCTGACATGTAGACAACCACACACACTCACTCCTACGGGCAATTTAGTCTCCAGTCAACCTAAGCTGCATGTCATTGGACTGTGGGAGGAAGCCGGAGTACCCAGAGAGAACCCACGCAGGCACAGGGAGAACATGTAGACTCCACACAGAAAGGCCCCAGGTCGGCTTACTCAGCACTGTAAAAATAAATAAATACATTTAATGTCTCACCCTCTGGAGGCTCAGAATCCGAGTCGGCAAACACCTCATCCTGGTAACGAAACACATCGTTGTGGACGTAGAATTTGTTTGCCACTGTCCCCTGCAGGAAGCAAAAAAGCAAACAAAGAATTTCTAGCTTTGTTTTTTTTTTTTTCCTGTCAAAAAGCATCAATCAGGTCCTGAACCTGTACCATCTGACAAGACTACAAACCTCAGGTGCTAGCACAAAGGTCTGCATGAACTTCCTCATGGGCTGCATGTTGTTGGACAGCTCGCCCATCACCTGCACCACCACCCCCTCATTCAGGGTGGCGTGGGCATCCACGTGTCTGATCTTAGTGTGACAGTCCCGGAAACTCAGAGCCATCACCCTCTTATGGATCTCCTGCAGAAGAGTGGAGGTTGAATCAATACCAGCCAGAACAGGAATCGTTCACCTCTGACTACCAGCTCATCCAAATCAACTGACACCATCGAAAATATTCTCTCAATGCGTTTGCCCTTTGTTATTTTGTTGCTTCGTTTACTATCCTCACTATCTGATATTTTGTCAAGGCTTTCATTCCAAGACAAACTTTTGCTTGGCAATGTTAGTCTTTACTTCCTGTCATTTTAACTTAAGGGACAGAAAAAGATCTGTCAAGATCACTGCTGCGCCAAGACTTCTGGGAATTTTATTTAAACCCCCAAAGAAAATTTTAATTAAAGGCAAGTAGTATCAGTGTAACTTATTAAAATAAATACATGAAGACTTGGTTCCAGGACTAATTTGCTCTGACTCGCTGCTTTTCTTAAAAAAGAAAAAAGTTATTTTACCCTTACTCATAACTGCTGCCATCACATTAAAAGTTACTGTTCATTACATTTCATGAACATATGATGCACACCCTACTGCCTCTATCTGCATTCATCCATAAATATTTGCAGTTGGACTTCTCCTGCTGCAGCTGCTTCACATGCCATTCTTACTGCTCGTGCCTCTCTCATTTAAGAGGATCAGCACCATTTGGAACACACGGAATGAGGAAGCCAATGGGAAGGTCACACGGAAGGACAAGTGTTTTCAACTGTCCAAGAAATGTATTACTAGCATCTTAAAACAGCAGAGAACAAGAAACAGATCCACTTAAAATCCTCAGACTAGTTTCATTTGCGCTTTAGTGTTTTTGGCCCATGGTTTTGGTACGTGGGAGTGAAGTGCGGTGCCTCTCTATGGAAAGAGCATTTTGTAAAGCTGTTATCTACTGGATGAAGTCCACTTACAGATTGTCCATAAACAGCCTCTACAGGTTTGCCGTTGCTGTCCAGGCCTCCATGTACATAGGATGAGTTCTTTCCATAAAACCTGAGCAGAGAGATGGAAAGTTGATTTGCTCCATGAGGACAATTTACATGTGCATCATGCGAGTCTTAATTCTACCAGACAGGCCTAATCACAGGACAGATAAACAGCTGGGGGTCATACCTGTGCAGGTAGTCAGGGGCCTGGTTAAGGAGTGTGTAATACTGTCGGACAAACTCTCGCCCGACCAGCTGGGCACTTGGCTTCTCCATCACCATTTCTTTGGTCAACTGGAAGTCTCTGAAGAGGAAGAGGAAGGTCATGTAAACGAGGACATGCTACTAAATGCGAGAAGAAACTAGTCTCTGTTCAGCTTCAGGTCTCTCACACTCATCAATAAGCCTCCATACATCTGATTTAGTTGCAAGTTTTAAAACCAAAATCACACTCATTCTGAAATGACTAGATCCATTTAGTGAAAATGAGGGACAGCAAAATAAACAATTTGTAGTGTTGGTCTGACAGAACTATGTCATTTGCAAACGTCACACTGTGGTTGGGGGGGGGCGGTTTCTACCTGGAAATTTTGACTTGACATTTTAAAGACCATAGATTTTTGTCACACCATCATATGCACTGCTAATTCTAATACAAAAAATAAATCGGTTCTCTCACGGTAAAACAAGGAAGTAGACAGCATTTCCAAATTCAAACATTCACATTAACCTGAGACTTGCAAACTACAAGTGAATCATGGGGTATTAGGACAACAGCTGTGATAACCAAAGAACATTAGCCCCAGTATCACACATGCATCAGTTTGCATTTCAGAGAAAATGTCTTGACTTGTGAGGTTTATTGCATTCCTGTGACGATGAATCAGAGCAGTAGCGCCCTGTGCCAAGACCAGTCGAAGCGTAAATCAAGTCAGTTAAACATGACTTCTGATTTCACAACAGCATACAACACCCAACTTATTGCACTACAGGCTCATTTTGAATCTTTTTCCCTGAACCGTTGAAATGATGCCGTAGTGAAATGTGCAACCTGCCGAGTGTTCACTGGCCCACCTGAGCGCACCGACAGGAAGACAGCAAAACAAACCCATCATCTGCCATTTTCATACAGAGTGGATACAAATTCGAAATTCATTCAGATGTTACGTCGGCAACACTTTGCCTTTATACAACTGCTGCTGGTCTAACAAGTCACTCACTGTGACTGAGGAACCTCTACAAACAAAAAATGTTCATTTGTGTTGGTTTTTCATGTGAGGTCAGTATTGCTGATAAACACCTCATCCACCTTAACACGCATCTTTGTCAGAAATGGAGTGAGATACGAGCTTTGTCTGAATTTATAATGCATTACTGCCGCCCTCTTTCAAAGCATCACAAATTAAGGCCAGCGTTTTGGGCAGAGACTGGTATTCCTTTCAGTATGCTATGATACTAGCAGTGGTAAACTATAACGAGACTCTGGTTAATTTTTGTTGAAGACCTGTAACGGCTGCCTGTGATGCATCTGCAGACACTGACTTGTTTCCAAACTCGGTTCATCAGACATTCCATATTAAACAAACTACACTACTGAGAGGAAAACAAACTTTATATGCAAATGTGAACAAAAAAGTTACTTCTTGTTTCTCGCACTAAATCTGACTGCCTGTGCTGAATGCACCTCCACATGAACACATTTCAAACATGCACGCTCACATGCATGCTTCAACAGACCCACATTCTTCACCTTTTCCTGTACATTCCTATTTAGTCAACATGACCTGTTGCTTATGTCGCCATCAAATGAAAGCAGTCACCTAGATGAATATTTGCACACACGCTTGTCAGACATGATGGACCGCCCACTTGCAGCAAGTTTCAAGTCTCTGCTAGTTGATTTTCACTCTGCACTGACAGGAACTCAAACTGATGTCTGTCTAAAAGGTAGTTGAGCCCAAAGAAGAAGACAGCAGGATTCTACATCTGTTACTGTCAGCCACACTCCTTGAAACATCCAGCTCATAGCTCTGTTGTCCCATCTGAAATTATATTTAGAATGGCGCACCAAATACTGTTTCATCCCTCTGATTGTAGGACTGCCTCAAAATGACTTACAACAATCCGTCTGCTGTGGCTCATTTATGTGTTTTTGCACCAGTGGAGGTCTATGCAATTCACACAACAGGCTACCTTTTTTGGATCCGTTTACAAAGCATTTTGGGTTTAATTAGGTGCACTGAGTTTACGTACACTTAGGCTGAAGTCATTACAATTTTTAACCACTCCACAGATGTGATGTTAAACTCTTGTTTGGGCAAGTCGGTTAGGACATGCTTTATGCATGACGAGTTTCCAACAGCTGTTCACAGGTAGATAATTTCATTATATCACTGTTCCAGTGGGTCAGACGTTTACATATACTCAATTGACTGGGCCTTTAAAACTGCTTGGAAAATGATGTCATGGCTCCTGATTGGCTAACCGACATCATTTGAGTGGACAAGAGGTGCCATCATCCCGCTCAGGAAGGAGACACGTTCTGTCTTCTAGAGATGAACGTACTTTTGTCCAAGCGGTACAAATCAGTACCAGAACAGCAGCAAAGGACCTTATGAAGACACTGGAGGAAACAGGCACCAGAGAATCTATATCCACAGTAAAATCAGTCCTGTATCGACATAATCTGAAAGGATGCTCAGCGAGGAAGAAGCCACTGCTCCAAGATGCCATTAAAAAAAAAAAGGCAACCTTCGGTTGGCAGCTGCCCCAAGAACACCATCCCAACCATAAAGCACAGGGGTGGCATCATCATGTTGTGGGGGGTGCTTTGCTGCAGGAGGGACTGGGGCACTTCACTAAATAGATGGCATCATGAGGAAGAAAGATTGTGGATTTATTGAAGCAACATCTCGAGACGTCAGCCAGGAAGTTAAAGCTCGGTCATAACCAGGTCGTCCAAATGGACAATGACTTGGGGACAACAAAGTCAAGGTACTGGAGTGGCCGTCACAAAGCCCTGAGCTCAATCCAATTGAAAAAATGTGGGATGAACTGAAAAAGCGGGTGAGTGAGGAGGCCTACAAACCTGACCCAGTTCCACCAGTTCTGTCAGGAGGAACGGGCTGAAACTCCTGCAACTTATTGGAAGAAGCTTGTGGAAGGCATCCCAAAATGTTTGACCCAATCAATTTAAAGGCAATGCTACCAAATACTAACGGAGTGTATGTAAAGGTCTGACCCGCCGGGAATGTGATGAAAGAAATAAAAGCTGATGTAAATCTTTTTCTCTACTCTTATTGACATGTCACATTCTTAAAATAGTGATCCTAACAGACCTAACACAGGGAATGTTTACAGAAAAGAAAGACAGTTTCAAATGTATTTGACTAAAGGTGTAGGTAAAAAGAAAACCCTGACTTCAGCTGTATCACCACCCTTTCTTTTCAAAACACATTGATTCAGAGTAGCATTGGGTACATGTGATCCAAAGCAAGCTAAAATATGCAAACACCGGGGTATAGTCATTCAGCAAAAAGGGAACAAGTGCCATACTTAATGGATTGTCTGGCACACCTGGTCACGCCACCTGGAGCCATCTGTTGTTTTGGCACGCACTTAGCAACGACCACACAGAGCAAACATTAAATGAGCCACCGGGCTAATCACTCCAGCTAACATTGGCAACGACTTGCAGTGAAGTCGTAGAAGAAATACATGCAAGGGCGTGATACACTGCAGCAGCCGTATCACAGAGCAGCTTGTGTAAAAGTGCAAGCATGGCACGCAGACAAAGGCCACGCCGTGCCCGCAGTGACGGTGCCATTCACAGTGCGAACCGGCCTACACACACTCGTCACCTGTCATGGCGGCTGCACACAGTCGTTGGGGCTTTTGGGGCAGTACACCGATGGTTTCCAGATATAACCTGGGCTCAAATGGCACCCTAGCTGGCTTCCTACAGACTTAATCCTAAATCGCGACAGTCGGACGAGCACACAGCCCCCAAACTAGGACAGACGCGGGGTATAGATCGGTTTCAGGAGCAGCCCTAACACGTGTCCCGATCGGTTCCCAACCACACTTCATTCCCGCCGACTGGGTTATTCGGATAACTAAGTCAGAATGAAGAGTAAACCACACCGCAGACATAGTTACTCGTTCCAAGGGGTGAAATAATTAGGATAAGCAACGAGCAAGGGGGGTAAAGAAAGGCAGGAAGGGAGGGAGTCACGACCTGGGGGGCGGTGGCTATGTCCTGGAAACGCCAACTGAAACGGAGGGAGTGATCGCAGTGGCTATATTCCGACATTTCAACACAATACTGCATCGCCTGCTGATAATTTCGAGTACTTCAACAACAAATACCGTTTAATGCGAACCATATATGTATGATCAGCGCGCTAATGCTAAACGATGCTAAAAGCCACCATCTCCACACCAGGGTGTAGACCGAGCCCAGAGGACTGACTCAGATAATCAAACGAATATGATGAGAAACTAGTTAAAATATTCTATTCATAAATAATGACACTTCATGTAAGAGAGCAACTTACCAGTGGGTCAATTATTAAAATAAGAATCGCTGATTTAGAAACGAGTGACTTGAATCACCTCTGCGGCGGCCACAAACACTAGCGGCTTCACAATGTGCTAGAGAGCTCGGTTACCGGTTTCAGCTCCGCAACCGAACTTGTCATCCCGCCCCCCAGTCGACTTCTAACCAATAAACAAATACCAACAAAGTTCCATGACTCATCCACGAATCGAGTACAGCTACCGCAAGAGTTGCCCAATTCTGATAGGCTACATTACTACCTGAATTTCTCAGGAAACCGGATCATATTACACTAGAGGTTGCGGGTGCGTTATTTTCCTCAATATGTCGCCTAGCGGTTTATTTAGGTGCATTGTAATAGCTTCGACGCTTGGGGGCGACAAAACTGCATTCGGTATCTGAACTGATCTAATTGAAGTGAATGACTCATCACACTATGCAGAATATGCTTTCAGTCAGTCCATCCATCCATTATCTGTACCGCTTTTTCCTGAATAGGGGGCTGGAGCCAATCCAAGCTGACGCTGGGTGAGAGACGGGGTTCACCCTGGACAGTCTGTCACAGGGCTGACATGCAGACAAACAACCACACACATTCATACTCACTCCTTTACAGTCACCAGTCAACCGAAGCTGCATGTCTTTGGACTGTGGGAGGAAGCTGGAGCACCTGGGGAGAACCCACCTGGGGAGAACCCACACAGGCTCAGGGAGAACATGCAGACTCCACACAGAAAGGCCTGGGGTCGGCCGGGACTCAAACCTGGAATCTTCTTTTTAATATTCTTGTTTTTCTATAATATTTTACTTAATTAATCAAAAAAATATAGTTTTTTTTAATTAATTGTGATGCTTACAAATGTATTTACTTGTAATTGGAATCCTCTATATGTAAGCAGTCATTCCAGTAAAACTTACCAAAATTGAAAATTGAACTGAACTGAGCTAAAATAAAAGACCAGATATCGGTAACCTCTTTACGTGGATTACCAAAAATCTGGGGTCTCTTAGAAGCTGCTTTCTGCAACTATGAGCTCAGAGCAAAAGAAGAATATCGCAATGTTGTCAGAAGTCATTATATCATAAGAGAAGTCAGTGAATGTGGCCAGTATGTAGTTTCCACATACTGTAGAAAGAAAGAAAGAAAGAAGTGTTAGACTTTTGGAAATATGACTTTAAAGGTGAAATCTGGAACTTTCCACATGTTGTCACCATCTGCAGCAGTGAGACGTCTACATCAGGAGGCAGATGTCGACGCCTGCTGTTTGAATCAGAGAAAAATATATCTACAAGAAATAAATGAAACATATTGAGTTTATGCCTGGTTCTGAAGTACTATGTCTTGAAATCTGTTTGTTTTTTTAAAGGAAATTCATCAGCACTGTCAACCTGAACAGGTGCATCCCTCGGTATCACAGTCTTCAGCCACCATTAATGTGTGAGATGATCACAGCACACTTCACAAATTAAACAAACACATTTTAGCAATATACCAGCTTTAGACCAGACTGGGACCCTGCTGCAAGTCTGAGCCTGAGATCATTATCTGAGCAGCTCTCAGCAAGGTCTGCCAGCGAAAAGGCTGTAAAATCAAACGCCCTTTCATTTCCAGTGAAGAAAAACCTGAGCTACATTGCAGCACCTTGCTCTCCCTTTGTTCCCCCTCTCTTTAAAAAAAAACCTGCTGAGGCTGAGAGGAGGGACTTCAGGCTTTGTGCACGAGGCTCAGCTGTTGTTTCACATTCTTGACACAGGAGTCTGGATGCACCAGTGCAGATGGTAACAGGGTGCTCCATCTCTCCCTCTGCTGTCTCCCAGGGGACCATGAGCACCGAGGAACACATAATGCAGTAACTTTAACCCACAGACAGGAGATGCTGGACAGTTAAAGCTTGAGTAGTTATATTGTAAAGTGCTCAAGCTTTGCAGTTCTTGCATTTTGCTTCACTTTGTTTTGTGGCTCTTTTAGGCACATTTCAAACAGACTTGTACGTACATGCTTTGTTAAGGTTCATGGCCAAAAAAAAAAGAATAATATTAAATAAAGTGTCCTTACTGTAGCATAGTTTAATTTGTTTAGGTTTGTTTGGAAGATCTGACACCTTTTCTTCATGTCACATGTTTCACATTTCTGGGGTTTATTTAAAGGGCCACACACTCTCACAGTACACGAATGGTTTCACAATTTCTTTGGTTAAAAACGCGTCAAATTCAAGGAGAGCTGCTGTGTGCTGATTATTTTCCATGAGAAGCGACAACATGAAAACATCACAGCTTGAAGTTTGAATGCTAAATGAACATCTGACACACTGTGAACGGTGAGTTTTCCTGCTTGAATAACAACAGTGGAAGCCAACTGCTTGTGGATAGCCCATGATTTTACTGCCATCTGAGTATGGGCACCTCAGTAAATTCCCAGCACAGCTCTGATGGTTAAATAAAAAGACTGAAAACACCTGTGTGATGCTGCAGTTTGCAGAATGCCAAATAACGTGTCTGTTGCAGCTCAGCACGGAAACGCAGTCCAGGGAAACACAAAGGGAGACTTGTGTACTGAGAAGATCCAGACTGGATTTGTCTGGATCAGGCTTCAGACATATTTTGTCACAGGAATGTGGATTTTATCCCACAGCACTTCCACTGGAAGCATGTTATTTAATCAGGCAAGACAAATCTGCTTCAGTATACATATGGACAAAAACTAAATCTTTTCTTGCTGACCTCTCTAGTGAAAGTCTGACCTACAGCCACAGCCAACAGTGACATCGCAGTGTACCAACACCGCCTGTACATCTACGTCACTGCAGCAAGCTGAGAAGTTAAAGCACTGGAGGTCAGTGGCAAAAAAGGTTTTGAGGAGGTGCTTGAAGTGTGATCACAATTCATTTCAATTTGTTTTTGCCTCTAGACAAACATGATTTTCACTTGGTTTATTTCCACCTTTATAGTTTCATGATCGGTTTCGATATTGCGAGGGTGTCATGAGCCTGAGTGTTGGTGAATTTGTTAAGTCCCCAGATTCTACAGTTACCATTCAAATGTTAACACCGATATTTTTACATTGTAGCAACTCAGTTTAAAAAAAGCTTTTAAAGAATTAAGACTTTAGATTTCATTGAAATTCTGACAAACTAGAGAAGTGCCTTCATAAACAGTGGTATCTTCTCAACTCATAGGGTGGAATAAATAACAAGGAAGAGGCTGAGCAGAATTTCACAAGCCTGCAGCATCTGCACTTTGGGCATCTGGCTCCACACAGGAAATAACACCAATACTGATGATGGCTGAGGGAAATGAGCAAGAGTACACGTGCTGCAGGAGAGGCTGTTTGAGCAGCTTGGCTTTTGTTGGATCAGCATTCAGAGACACATAATACATGAGAAGTGACGCCCATAGGATGAGACATGAGGATGCACATCTTCTCAAGAGATTTTTCTATTTCAAAGCCCAAGAATGACAATAAATTGACACTCCATTTCTTCTATAGAGTGAAATATGGTCAAATCTTCCTTGTAAATAAACTGGTTTCCTTATGATTCATAGTGCTGGTCTTCTGTGAGATCGCCTCAACCAAAATTCCTTGGCAGAGCAGAAAGAAAGGGAGATATGAATGCATGCAGAGATTTCCAGATCTTTTCATAGACTTTTATTCATGGAAAGAGTTTGGTCATGCCCTCAGTGTCAGTAGAAACATGACAACTATGAGAAAAACTCTCAGCCTGCGAGATTTCCCGCCTCCAATGTCCAAACAACAAATCCTCAACTGCTTTAAAATATCAGTACACACGTGCCCTCGTCTGGGACACAGAATCTGTATGGAAAATAAAAATAAACACCTTTTATAGCAGTAGTCAAAAGCTCAAATACCAAAATACACACAAAATGACCATAAATGAGTCCACCACCAAAAGAGTGCAAAAACTAAACAGCTGTTTTGTAGAAAGCAAGCAGGGGGAGCATTTATTTAGAAACTTTATTTTTGACTTTACAGTTTTGTTTCCTCAAGATAATGGGTCAAATTGATCTCTAATTAAAACCACCAACAAATTGTAGCATATATATATAATATTGTCAACAATATACATTTACATCAGAGGTCTTCGGTTTTCTTTACTGGGTGTTTTGTTCGACACACAAGAGAAGCTGCATGAATACATGATGGTTAGTACAGATTGTGCACATTTCTTTTTGTAATCTTTTTGTAGTGGTATAGGTAGGAAATGTCGTTATTCAAAAACAAACTCATTTGTAATTAGCACCATTACTACGATTTTCTTTAATTTAGGGATCAGCACCTTGTCCTGTTAGTAGCAACTAGGAGTCATCATTGTGCTGCTGGACTGAACGGCTTAGATGACCATGGCTTTGTCCACATCCTCTGCAAACGCAAACACACAAAATATCCATCAGTACAGACAGATACGGTGATCTGTCAGGGCATAATGAAATAGACAATAACTAATTAGTTAGTGGAAGAAAACATTATTGGATTTATTGAGGTCATTTTTGCCATGTACGACGTATAGAGTCCTGAACCTGGTACAACTGTTAGTTAAATAACTGAACAGTGTATAAAAGCAAATGCAAAACCTCACAGCTGTGGCGTAATCCTGTCCAAATATGGCAACACAAGGCCTAGAAGGTTTGCAGTAATCTGAGGTTTTGGACTAAAAAGTGCCTGTGAACAGATTCTAGTGAAGCAAACAATATTTGAAAGTCTCAGTTTTGTTGCTGAAGGACTGACACCAGAAGTGACATTTACTGTGGATTATTCAGACAATTTTAGACAACTCTGATAACTGATTCTTTGTTTATCTAGCAAACATGCCAGATGAAATGTAAAAATGTGCTGTCTTCCTTCACAGTAAATCAAATTTTGGACTATTTGGACTTTTGGACAGACAAACAAGAAATCTGAAGACCTCACCTGAGGAGATCTTTTACTTTTTTCAAAGAAATAAACAACTGATTAGTTAAAATACCATCAACAGAATAGTTCTGCAACTAATCTTCACTAAAACTGTGACAAACTTATTCCAGGAGGATGAACAATATCCACAGTACTTACACTATAGGATATTAAAATATATTTTGCTCTAAGTTTATTATTTATTATTACCATAAACATATTCATGGGCAAACTCGGCACTGTATGTTTTTGACCTGATGTGTCTGTACTCACGGTCCTTGATGCCGAAGCAGGCGGCCCACTCCTCCAAGGCAATGTATTTGTCATTGTCGGCATCGCACTGCTCGAAGAAGCGAGTGGTGCAATGCTCCATGGGAATGAGGGGGGCACGCAGGGGAGCGAGCTCTGTGTGGGTCAGGTATCTGGTGGTACACACACATTAAAACAAACAAACACATATAAACATGTTATATGTAACTTGGAAAGTCTTAGTTAATGCAGCATTAATCAGCACAGTGCGCATGGATTTGTCTGCTTTATTAGTACAAAGAGTAAAATTCCGTATATAATTCTTCCTCCCAAAATTCACACCTGGACTGTCAGTATAACTTTTCCATTGAGGAAATTAGGAAATGGTCACCAGCCAACAGGAAAATGCCAAGATATTTGGGCTGTGGCTGGTGCATTAGCATCTGTTTTTAGGATAACTAAGAGAGCAGCAGCTGGTGGACTGTTTTCTGTGGTGTGAGATCAGAGGCCACACAGGAAACCAGTCAGCTACCAGTCTGCCAGAAGCTCCACCGCCTAAGATAGTTTAGTTTGCCAGCTCTTACATGTGCTGACTCTGCCAAGTCAGAGCAGAACCTGTGATATCTGTCTGGTTTCCTTTTGTCTTCTCTGTGTACGTACCCATCGACGGGGTGCTGGTCGAGCTGACCGAACTGCCAGTGCACAGGGAAGATGTACATGTTGTAGTTCTTCTCGAAGTCATGGGCCAGCAGGTCCAGAGAGTGCTCACCAGCCTGCAGCCTCTTCTCATTCTCATAGATCTTCTTTGCCTGAAGGACACAACAGACTAGAAAATAACTCATCAGCTCATCTTAGTGAGCTATAAAACAAATTTACTGTGCTGAGTGTGAGGAGTGCAGAGCGTAAACACACGTCCAGTGGATCCATAAAGGTGTTTAGGTGTGTTTCAGTCATATAAACATTCTGAAAGAGTTTGGAATAGACTTTATGCTTTACAACCTAAAAACCATCCTCTGCAAAGTTCGATTTAACTTGAGTTGTACTGAATATTTTAGAAATCATTTCTACTGGAGTAAGTCATGTTTTTGTTTATCTCAGTGCTCTTCCTGTAACAAACCTCATGGATGTTTGAGGAAGTGAAATGCTTGGGGTCCTGGGACACACCAGTGACAGTCAGCCAATCAACATCCTACTCTGATTAAATATGAATCAGTTCCTACAGCTCAGGACATTCTTTGCTGACTCACCCTGAGCTTCTGCTTCTCGGTCAGGAGGTTGTTGTCCTCGTCGCGCTCATACAGGGTCACCAGAACATTCTTCAGCCAGTCCCTCATACGCAGGGGGAATTCGTTCAGCTCGTTGTCCAGGCAGGGCTCAATGTCTGCAGGAGGACAACTCTGTCAGCATGAGCAACCACACAGAGGATTTACCTTTCAGTGAAGACGACCTCCAGCTCTAAGATAACCATTTCAGAAGCAGCCAGTGAAGCGGAAGCAATTAGAGATTTGGGATGCATTGTGACAAAAATTAAATGTAATATAAATCACTTTAATAACACAACTTGTGTTTTATAAGCTTTTGTTTCCAGCCCCCTGTGACCTAAAGGGTAAGTAGTGTAAACACCTTCCTAGGAAGGCGCCCAGGAGGCATCCGAAACAGATGCCCAAGCCACCTCAGCTGGCTCCTCTCGATGTGGAGGAGCAGCGGTTCTACTCTGAGCTCCTCCCGGGTGACCGAGCTCCTCACCCTATCTCTAAGGGTGCGTCTGGCCACCCTGCGGAGGAAGCTCATTTCAGACGCCTGTATCCAGGATCTTGCCCTTTCGGTCATGACCCAAAGTTCATGACCATAGGTGAGAGTCGGAACATAGATCAACCAGTAAATCGAGAGCTTCACCTTACAGCTCAGCTTCTTCTTCACCATGACGGACCAGTACATCGACCACATTACTGCAGAAGCTGCACCGATCCTGTCAATCTCCCGTTCCATCCTTCCCTCACTCATGAACAAGACCCCAAGATACTTGAACTCCTCCACTTGAGGCAGGAACTCTCCACCAACCTGAAGGGAACAAGCCACCCTTTTCCGACTGAGAACCATGGCCTCATGGTTCACTATGTGAAACTGCCGACTGATGCAACCACTGCACAGTGGTGCATAAAACATCTTGAACTGGTTCAGATCAGTGTAAAATGAAGGCAGACTCTGAGCCTGTTCAACAGCCAACGACACAATTATTCTGTTTTATTTTAGAGTATGAAACACAACCTTGATCTCCATTTGAACCCTTCAGCCCTGGCTCATTTGCACAGTGAGTAAGCATCATCTTCAGTTTAAACAGTGGAAGAAATGCAGCCTGCATGTCCGGACGGATTCTCCCGTCACTGAGTTGCAGCCTGCAGCTCGGCCTCACCCACCAGTGTGCGGCAGAGCAACGAGTCAAGACACTGAACATGATGCACCTGATCAGCAGAAACCATATGACCCCAAAACAACGCTGATGAGGAAGACAAAAACACAAAACTCATAGACTGCAACTAAAGATAATGCAGCAAACACAGTTAGAAACAAAGGCAGAACAGTGAGAATTTAGCTTGGATTTTCATGAAAATCCTGCAGCATTCCCAATAACGAGGAACAATCATGGTCTACTCTTGTCCTTTCTTTTGTAAAATCTGTCCACACATTTTGAAAGGAGGATGATCCCCCCCTCCAACAGCTGAACTCTAACTGAGTCAGACCAAATGGAGTGCTAACAGCTCTGGGAAAGAAATGAACAGCTGAATATTTGCTGTAACTCAAAAAGGACTTTGGGTTCGGATGTGGAGTTTTTCTACCATGGTCAAACATTTCTGAAGCAAAATGTGAGAGCTCACATTTGCAGGGTCCGATGTAGTCGAGGTGCAGCTTGTGGCCCTTCTTGGTTCCCTCCAGGGTGCACTTGGTGGCAAAGAAGTGGCATGAGGTGTCGTAGGTCTTGTTGTCAGTGCCACAAATCTGTGTAGGAAGACACAGAGTCATGAGTCCTCACAGCTCCGAGCTACTGGGTAATGATATTTCATGAATGGCTGTGCAAATTATATGAATGATCAGCATTAAGCTTCTGAGAGAGTGAACCCCTAAAGAGATTAGTGTCTCTGGTTTTAACCACAAAACATTTTAACTGCTTTAGTGCCTCATTTTCAGGAATGGAAACTGTCTTTGTTCCGTTTTAGTTCAAAATGATGAAATCTCTGTAAATGAGATCTAAACTGACAGATAAGTTTTGGTGCTAAAATTGCAGTCACAGGAGACAGGTACAAAAATGATTAATCCTCAAAAAGATTTGTTCTGCAATACCATCAGAACCAGATCTGTGGTTTTAGAGATTTCATGTTTACTAGCAGACAAACTGGGCTGACACTTGGTGATGAGTTTACATTTACGAGATACTTCAGAATTTATGGTCTTAGCACACGAGAAAGAAAAGTCAGGATGATTGGTTTTGAACTCACATGCTCGAACTCTCCCTCAGAAGCAGGGCAGGTGGAGGGGTCCTGGCACACACACATGGGGGTGTTGCTCTCATCGACCTCACACACTTTTCCCTTCTTGCAGACATGGTCCAGGCAAGGATCTTTGAAAAAATGACCATTATACAAGTAGGGTTACAGCCTGTTTGATTGGCTCCTGAGGTCAATATTGAACCGGTCCAGACCCCGTTATCTTCCAGTCCCTTGGTGAAGTGTTTTTGCCAGAAGAAAACTCAAAGCATTGCATTATTAAAAGTTTAAGAAGCAAAATGATGAAATCACTGAATAAACAAGAAAACTGTTATTAAAGAGTTTGTGCCTGAATGTAGCCAGTGTTTGTTTTAGAGGAAGGCTCTGCTCCTGGAAACGTCGCCTCATGAGAAACAGCAGAAGTCATGGAAATACACAGATGTTGAAGCTAAAAACGGAAGCAGACACAGGTTCGTTTCTACTTAAGGGACTCTGGTAATAACTGGCCTCTAGTGTGGACTCAGATATGTTTGTCAAGGAACAATATTTCTACTCACTGATTACATCGATTGTAATCCAACTTGTTAGTTATGTATAAAACAGCTCTTGATTTCTTCCTAGAGCTGATTATTTACTGTTTTTCTTGCTTTACATTAAAATATAAATACATGTGAGCTACTAGCTCCTCATTATTTTCATTTTGGGAGACTTCTCCGATTACATCCATACATTTCAGAGATAAACTGTATATAATTTAACCCAGTGTCTGACAACTGCAGGTTCAGTTTTTAACATCACGTGTATCATTTTATCTATTTTTCTTGCCTCCTTGCATTCCCTCTTTCTTCCTTTCCTCCTGTTGTAATTTTATTTTATTGCATTTTCATTATTTTATTATTATATTATTTCAATTTCAATGGAATGTAATTAATGACATGTTAACATGCATCAGGTTTCTGGATGTATTGTTAATTTAGTACTCTGAATGAGTAAATTGCTTCTTTAAATGAGCAGCATACTGCTTTCATTTCTGTTTTTTTTTTGTGTTTTATTACCAATGTTATTTCTATTGAGTCTACATGTGAAATAAAATATAAACTTTATATTGTTATTTTGTCTTGAAATACTCTTAACTTTTCATCTTCACTGAATTATCTCACATTTACAATTTACTCTGTCCAAGCATATCACTGTTATGATCATCTATGGTTCACTATGTGAAACTGCCGACTGATGCAACCACTGCACAGTGGTGCATAAAACATCTTGAACTGGTTCAGATCAGTGTAAAATGAAGGCAGACTCTGAGCCTGTTCAACAGCCAACGACACAATTATTCTGTTTTATTTTAGAGTATGAAACACAACCTTGATCTCCATTTGAACCCTTCAGCCCTGGCTCATTTGCACAGTGAGTAAGCATCATCTTCAGTTTAAACAGTGGAAGAAATGCAGCCTGCATGTCCGGACGGATTCTCCCGTCACTGAGTTGCAGCCTGCAGCTCGGCCTCACCCACCAGTGTGCGGCAGAGCAACGAGTCAAGACACTGAACATGATGCACCTGATCAGCAGAAACCATATGACCCCAAAACAACGCTGATGAGGAAGACAAAAACACAAAACTCATAGACTGCAACTAAAGATAATGCAGCAAACACAGTTAGAAACAAAGGCAGAACAGTGAGAATTTAGCTTGGATTTTCATGAAAATCCTGCAGCATTCCCAATAACGAGGAACAATCATGGTCTACTCTTGTCCTTTCTTTTGTAAAATCTGTCCACACATTTTGAAAGGAGGATGATCCCCCCCTCCAACAGCTGAACTCTAACTGAGTCAGACCAAATGGAGTGCTAACAGCTCTGGGAAAGAAATGAACAGCTGAATATTTGCTGTAACTCAAAAAGGACTTTGGGTTCGGATGTGGAGTTTTTCTACCATGGTCAAACATTTCTGAAGCAAAATGTGAGAGCTCACATTTGCAGGGTCCGATGTAGTCGAGGTGCAGCTTGTGGCCCTTCTTGGTTCCCTCCAGGGTGCACTTGGTGGCAAAGAAGTGGCATGAGGTGTCGTAGGTCTTGTTGTCAGTGCCACAAATCTGTGTAGGAAGACACAGAGTCATGAGTCCTCACAGCTCCGAGCTACTGGGTAATGATATTTCATGAATGGCTGTGCAAATTATATGAATGATCAGCATTAAGCTTCTGAGAGAGTGAACCCCTAAAGAGATTAGTGTCTCTGGTTTTAACCACAAAACATTTTAACTGCTTTAGTGCCTCATTTTCAGGAATGGAAACTGTCTTTGTTCCGTTTTAGTTCAAAATGATGAAATCTCTGTAAATGAGATCTAAACTGACAGATAAGTTTTGGTGCTAAAATTGCAGTCACAGGAGACAGGTACAAAAATGATTAATCCTCAAAAAGATTTGTTCTGCAATACCATCAGAACCAGATCTGTGGTTTTAGAGATTTCATGTTTACTAGCAGACAAACTGGGCTGACACTTGGTGATGAGTTTACATTTACGAGATACTTCAGAATTTATGGTCTTAGCACACGAGAAAGAAAAGTCAGGATGATTGGTTTTGAACTCACATGCTCGAACTCTCCCTCAGAAGCAGGGCAGGTGGAGGGGTCCTGGCACACACACATGGGGGTGTTGCTCTCATCGACCTCACACACTTTTCCCTTCTTGCAGACATGGTCCAGGCAAGGATCTTTGAAAAAATGACCATTATACAAGTAGGGTTACAGCCTGTTTGATTGGCTCCTGAGGTCAATATTGAACCGGTGCAGACCCCGTTATCTTCCAGTCCCTTGGTGAAGTGTTTTTGCCAGAAGAAAACTCAAAGCATTGCATTATTAAAAGTTTAAGAAGCAAAATGATGAAATCACTGAATAAACAAGAAAACTGTTATTAAAGAGTTTGTGCCTGAATGTAGCCAGTGTTTGTTTTAGAGGAAGGCTCTGCTCCTGGAAACGTCGCCTCATGAGAAACAGCAGAAGTCATGGAAATACACAGATGTTGAAGCTAAAAACGGAAGCAGACACAGGTTCGTTTCTACTTAAGGGACTCTGGTAATAACTGGCCTCTAGTGTGGACTCAGATATGTTTGTCAAGGAACAATATTTCTACTCACTGATTACATCGATTGTAATCCAACTTGTTATTTATGTATAAAACAGCTCTTGATTTCTTTATGTTTTATTACCAATGTTATTTCTATTGCTTCACTGTTAACACGTCTAATTCAGCTGCCATCTTCTAGTACTTTGTGTTGTACTCCTGTTTAACCCATGTAAAGCACACTGTATCTTTGTTTTGAAATGTGCTGTATAAATAACACTATCATCATTAATCACATATCACTGATACCTTTGAAAATGAATAAATCTTCCAACTCTCTAGAGGCAGGACAAAAAGTCTCATCCAGCCGTGTACAGTTTGTACAGTCAGGCTATTTCCTTCTGCTGCTGCTGGATGTGGCTGAACTGGTCATTAAAACAGGGTGGAACCTGTAATTACAGCCTGGTCCTCACAGCACCAGGCAGTCTGTCATTATAACCACTTCATTTACCAGTGGAAGGCTTCACTAAATCCCCAGGGCAGAGCAGTGAGATGCAGCTAAATCAAATGTTGGCACACTGTATGAACAAAGGTAACACACGTGACACACACGTTTACCCCTGGAATAACTGAAACATCCATAACACAAAGGATTTTCTAATTAAGTGTTGATCTTTTTCTATGCCAGTTTTATATTCTACATTTGTTACTTGCTTAAAAAATAAATAAATAAACAGGACATACTGCAATAGTTTGTCTTAAAGTCATCAAACGCACATGAATAAAAAATAATTTATGTTAATAAAAATGCTAATAAAATGCTGTGAAGCAACATTTGAGGCTCAGTTTATTTTTAATTTAAATAATAATAATAATAAGTTCACACACACTGTGAGAAATTCCCAAGCATTTGGAGGCAAACGATAGATCAGATGAAAGATTTGTGGTTAAAATGTTCTGGGTGAAGATTACGCTAGTCTTTGACATGTAGTGATCACTGTCAAGTTAGGGTAAGTCTCCTGGGAGTCAAGTCAACGCAATGTTATCTTGTGTGACACAAGCACATTTGTGTACGTGTGAATAGGAACTTACTCTCAACGACGTCTTCAGCAACCTCAATGGCCTCATCAAACTCTCCAACCTCAACCTGCACTGGGTTGGACCCCACCTCAGTCTCCTAGAGGACACCAGAGGTCAGAGGTCAGACTGTGAGCAGATACACTGTCTCTAAAGCATACCGCTGGGCACAAAGAGACATCTGCAACTGTCCCAGTCTGGTAACACCCTCTCTGAATTTGCTCTAGCTGATCATTTTCATGCACATCTTCAGGTCTATTTTTGTACGACGTCCACTTAAACCAAAGCCTCTTAAATATATTTGGTGTTCCTGAAAAAAAAACTTTAAACGTCACCACTAAAGAAGGTTCCTCCCTGAAGTCCAAACAGAGTCTGGGAACAGCAAGACCATAATATCCAACAATAACAAGCAGCTGGGTCACATGTGGTGAAGCCACGGAAAGCGTAAAGGCTTCCTGACTGGCTGGCCAGCTAAAATTAACAGCTGTGGGATCTCTGGTCCCACTGGACCTTGGGAGCAGGAAATGAGCAAATGTCCACATGAATGCTCAGAGATTTGCTACAAGGGTATTTATGAATTTCAGCCCTGTTTACAACAGTTTATGGAGGACACTGTCTCTCCTCCTAATACTGCAGATCAGGGTAGTGTATGAAGGGTTGTGTGTTTTCATTTATCTCTGTTTGCTGGAAAGATTTAGTAAAAAGCCTCAGAGGTAACAACTGGATTTGGGTGGAATATAGAACAGATTGGTAATAATCCAGATGTGATTAATAGAATTTGCCCTTGTGGAGCAAACTGCTCCAAGGACATACTGTAAGTCAGCTGCAAAACACAACATCATGTTCACTTGCAGAGGAGGCAGCTGTGCTAAACTTTAGAGCTGCTCAGAAAAATGTTACCAGTGTACTGAAACTGTTCAGATTGTGCCACAAGATGTTCTGCAGAGAAATCAACTAAATCTACCATGACAAAAGACAAGTCACCAAGTTGGTTGAGAGATAAAAACAATAAAAGAAACATCTGTTGAATCGCCTCTGATTATCCACAGCAGCTGTGAAAATCCAACCCAGTCTCCGAGGCATTGTGTCTATGTACGGCTAAAGTGCAAGAGCGTGTTTTGTAGGAAATGTAACTGGTTTACACTTAGCATAACATTAACATGATGACAATATGTTTTGAAAGAATGTATCTGGCAAATATGTTGATACTGAATGTCCCAGTAAAGTGTTCACAGAAGTGATTTCTTTGCTGGCAAAATATCGGATCTCTCAGTAGCAACCACAGCATTATCAAACCCTTTAGTGGTTTAGACACTCACAGGGTTTGGCTAATATTCTGTTGTGGTTTAATATAGAAGAGGTTCACAGTGACTTCGTCTAATTTACTGATGAAGATCATGTGAAATGATGAGTTTATGTAACTGCAAGAATTTCTAAGGATTGTTCAACAACTCTTAGGATGAACATCTGGACTGACCTCAACAACTGGCTCCTCTGGCACTGGCTCTTCCACAATGGGCTCCTCCTCAGCCTGAGACACACACACACACACACACACACATTAAACCTTGAAAACACTTTTGGATCATACGTGAAGGAAGTCAGAACCAGACAATGATCTCCCTCACGTGTCCACACACACACATTAGCACACATGAAACATTCACACAGCTTGAATCATACACACAGCACGTGAACACAAAGTTAGACCAACTCTCGGGTGAACAATTGGATTTAGGAAAACAAACATTTCTTCCTCACACACTTGCGTTATGGACACACATCCACACAGAGACAGGAACTCCACGTAGATAAGAAAACACAAGTACCATGCACACACACTCACACAGTGACTCACATTCTCTCACAGGATAGGAGGAGAAACATCAGAAGGACACACAAAAAGAGGGACCAAAGACCTGGCATGAAACACATTTGTGCCTCTATCTTTGTGAGGACACCCCTAGCCCCTAACCCTGACCTTGACCACCACAGTTAAGTGTCTACCCCGAACCCTAACCCGAGGACTCAGCCTCTGAAGGTGTGAGGACTGGACAACAAGACCTCGCTCCCATGGTATAAAACTCTGCTCCTCATGATATATAGTCATACAAGTACACACACACACACTGAGGCAGTGTAACTTACAGGAGCAGCCATGGCGCGGCCAGCCAGGCACAAGAGGAAGATGATCCACACCCTCATCTTCAAAGTCTGTGGAGACAAACAAAGTGACAGGTGAACCTATGTTTCTTTGGTTTAGATTTCCCTCTAATATTCACACAAACAAAAATGCTTATTAAGCAAAAGCCCATCCATTTAAATTTGGTTTTATTCTTGTTTTCGCAGATACTTTCCAGAGAACAGCAGTGAGCAGATGTGAGAGGAGGACAGCAGTCTGAGGTATAACTCACCTAATCAACATCCTGTCAGTGTAGTCATGTTTACCCTTTCTGGACCAAGTAATATTGTCCCCAAAATTTAACTCAATCTGAATTTAATGAGTGTAATTTACCGTTAAAAGGCAAGAAAGACGATTAAAAACAACAGAATCAAAGGGTGAAAAAAAGTCCTGCTACTGCATTATAATACTGGAACTTTGTCATTTATAAAAGGCACAGGTTTCCTGTGAGATGTGGCTGCTGTGGAAGTGACTCCCAGCGACTTCCTCTCCTTCCATCTGGCTGTCTGCTGTCTGTCTTTCTGCTTCTCTTCCTTCGTCATGTCTCATCTGACAGACTAAATAAAGGCTTCATTGTTTGGTAATGCAGCACAGCACTGCTTGGTCTTCCTCTCTCCTCTATTATTTATCTCCCGCTTCACCTCCATAACTCTTGTTTTATTCATGTGCTTATTTGCATTTTTGGGATGATATCAAGAAAAGAGTCTGTATCACTGGTCTCTGCTGAGTTTTTACTCCTCATGCGAGGTAATAACAGTGAAGTGAGCAGACACTGAACCAGAAAATGAGCGCTGCAGGATGATAAGAGTTACAAAACAGAGCCGTGCTCTTTGAATTCCTGCACCTGCTAAAAGGACAGTAGGTTCAAACCCACAATACATGAACACAGCTAAACAACCCAGTCTTCTCAAGAAACATTAAAACCTGTGCATTTCTTTCAAGATGTGCAACAGTTTCAACACAAACACCAAAAAACTGCAGATGAATGCTCTCAAAAACATTGTCTGAAAGGAAACTGAGCTTAGGGAACATTTCTGCCACCACTTGCGTGGTTGCTGAGAGTCCTAAAAATGCAAGAGAACCTCTTGACATGAAGCATCTGAATAGGTCAACATGTTTGGGCACATGCAATGAAAAGAGTAAACATTATCCACCAGAGGTGAAAGAAAACAAGAATATTCTGTCATATGCACAAGTAAAAATGTATTTACTGGTCATCTACGTTTTTCTTCTGCTGCCACTCTGGTGTTTGAAGGTTGGTCCAAACTGATTGTATGACATGTAGCATCATTCTGTGGGTACAAGTTTATTTATCAAATAAGACCATCAGAATGTGCCTGGGGAGTCATGTCATCCTGAAGTGACACACGTCAGAACTCTGCTTGTAATTTACATGGTAGCATTTAAAGAAGACGTCTCCCAGTTCACATCGGTCCTGTATGTATCTGATATTTTTATACTTTAAACACTTTTCATTCTGGTTACTGGTTTACAGAAACCTCACTCTTTTATTTTGAAGAGTAGAGGTTCTGAAGTTTTATTTCCTACTACAGCAGTGTGTGTTGCTTTTCCTCACTTCCAAGGCTTCTGATATATGTGTGATGATACGTTACTTTAATGCAGCGTAAAGTAAATTTATGGTGCTCTTACATTTTGGTCAAGCTAAGGTTTGATTTATTTTTTTGCATAAATCTGCTGATAGGTTTGCTGAGGCATTTGTATAGCTGTGACCACTGTGTAGCCTACGGTGCTGACCATGACCACGTTGGCTAACAGGGAGTATCTTGTGACTTTGTTCATGGTGTTAGAAAGGCACAAAGATGAATATCACAATAATTATATCAATATTTTGTGAATACATTATCAAAAAGGATCCTACAAATGTTTGATCCAAGCTTCCATGCATGCAGCACGAACAGTTGCTGATTTTACAGCCACTGCATGCTACACCAGCTGTAAACTGTGGTTGCACTGCAGAACAATGAGGAAAAACCTCTGCAGAAAGAGAAGTCTGAAGACAATGAAACTGGAAAGTAACACGATTATTGTTGCATTGTTCTTTTTGACCTTTTAAAGGGAATTCTGTGTTTAATGTAGAGTCAAGGGAACTTCTACAGCGGTGACCACTGTTTCTGAAGGTCCAGAGATGGTGAGAAGTATGGACGTGGAAAAATACAGAAACTCTGGCAGAGGACACAAACATCTCCAAATAACCTACACACAAGGACACTTCTCTGCACCTTTTAAAAATCTCAGTAAAAAAAAAAAAGAGGTGTGCTAATGGGAAATTTCGTAAAAAGAACCTCTGACATACACATAACTAGCGTGTCCGACAGAGTGAGAGAGCTGAAAGTGATCGCAAAGATGGGAAAATAAAACCTCACTTCCAGCATGCGGTCAGTGTTTGAGTTGGATGCACATGGTGTTCCCATCGTATGTCCGCTGTAACATAGTCATTCAGCTCAGCTCGGCAGGACGGAGGAGGCCGGACGGACTGACGTAACAGCAAAACAAATTATTTTCTTTGGAAAGCTGCTTTCATAATCAAACAGGCCTGAGGCTAAAAGGGAAACTTCAGGCTCATAAAGGGGCCCTTCTTCCCTCAGATGTATGTAATTTGGAGGTTAGTTAGGTAAGGAAGTGTAAACTTACTATGAAGGAAAATAACCTGGACTATAACTGCTACTAAGACAGATCTCTCCCTCACATTTTCATCCATCTATTTTTTTCCGTCTCTCTCTCTCTCTCTCTCTCTTGCTTCTGCGTCTTTAAAGGGAACAAACCTAACAGAATTATTTCTTCTTGTTGTCAGTGACATCACAGGTGGGTTTGGAGGCCTGGAGAAACAACATGTAGCAGCCTGTCTGCTGGCAAACAGTGCAGACAAACAACACTGGTGTGCAGAAAACCGTGAACAGTGGTTTCTTCTGTTTGTCCTGAGATTAGGTGGAGGAAGATCCTAGTTAATGTTATTAGAACTGTGAGGATTCACTGATTGACAGGAGATTCATCTGGCAGTGGAATAATTATTGTCTGTCAGACTGTTGGCTGGACAAAACAAGACATCATTGGGCTCTTTTTTTAACCTTTTTTTATGGACAAAACAACTGATTGATGAATTAATGAATGTAATTGGCAGATTAATAAAGAAGAAGACATAGTAGAAGATAATTGCTTGTTGTAGTCCTAAATGAAATACCGTCAAATCTGAGGTTTCTGAAATGCTGTATAATGTACGTGAACTACAGGACAATGCACAGCTGTAAACAAAAATGTGTATTTAAAGCTGCGATTTAAAATGTTTCTTCTGGTTTGTCTGGAATCTGGAAGCATGAAGAATTTTTTTGAAGTGTGCACCACTGGGCAGCTTTCAGAAGTCCAGGTCTCCTTTGTACATCCATGGATATTTTGGTTTGACTTTTGCATATTGGTAGGAAGTGGCGACGCATAGTCTATTTTTGGTTTGAACATAGGCCGACTGTATTCTCTAAATCTCCTGAGCTCTTGACATAACTGCAGGCAATCATTCAAAACAAAGGGGATTTAAAAGTGACAAAGTATAAACTTTGCTGAATATCAGCCTTGTGACTTTATTAATCTACTTACATGTGTTTTAGACTAAGAACATGTACCTATGCTGGTTGGATGGGTGGCTTCATTACAAACTTTTACCTCATTGTCTTTATCCAAGATTTGTCTTTTCAATAAGTGTTTTTCAGAGGTAATTTCTAATTTAACTGTTCAGTTCAAAGCTTGATCTTTGCAACCTGCAGTGACTATTTTCTTGTTCGAACATCAAGTCAGTGAAATCCAAGCAACAGGCAACAAGAGACAAATTCAGTTTGTCTCCAGAGAAGTGTTGGGTGCAGGTAAATCTCTTTAAGTTTCCTGGGCAAAGACTAGCTTTAGAGAGATCACCAGTCATCCTATCAGTCAGGAAACTCTGAGCACAAAGAGCACAAACAAGAAGACCAGAGTGGAGGGGAGTTCAGGGGAATCAGAGGACAAACGTCTGTGTCTGTTTCTCCTCTCTGACTCAGTTTTCCCCCTCCCCCTTCACAGGACAGATCTCCAGTTACTGGCTTTCCACAGAGTTTCACTTGACTTTGGGTGAAAAACCGTTTTCTCTCTGCATTTTGGTTGTATTTGTCTTTTCCCAGCTATTCTGCTATTTTTAAGGTCAAGGAGTCGTCTCTGCAAAATAAAAGCCAAATACATCTTGTTGTTCAGTCACTGGACATGCTATTAAACCACTGTAGAAAATACACCTAGTTCTCTCTTTAATTTGGCTTTGATTGCACTTTGCTTTTATCCTTGCTTTCCCCTTTTTTTTGTGGCTTTTTGCCTTATTGATATTAGTGATATTACACAGGACTGCATTTGTTCATCTTGATGCTACTTTCATCAGAAAACCAGGTAAAATCTGTTTAAAATGGCTTCTGTCATCTCCACTGACCTGTCCAGCTCTTTCTGTTGTATGTACATGAGAAATCAGCTCTTTGTGTCCACTGCTTCTGCCAGTTGCAGGAAAATGCAATAAACCACAACACTATTATATAAATGTACCTTTTGCTGCACTTAGCTTACTAATAACACTGATTCAGGCAGTTCAGAAATCATTTTCCATTAACTGTTCTGTCTGCTCACACATAAGGTGGTTTGTTTACAGTTTGTTTGAAATAAATAAAAGAGCTGTGAAGGTTAGCATGACCTGTGATGGCTAAACAGACAACAGAGCACTACCTATTCAAGCGAAACTCCAAACAGAAACAATCTTATGGTTCCACCTTCACTGCTTGATTAAGAGGGGATTTCTGGGAAGGTGGATGCAGCAATACGGTATCACCGAGCACCAAACATAGAGACAAATTAAAAATCAGGTTTCATCTTTTTTTCATCTTTAACAACAGAAAAAGTCTGAAGTCAAAGAGACTGAGCCACATTTATTTTCTCTAACACTAAATTCTTTCTCTGTTACCCCACAGTCTTATCTGCTGCTGCTGTCCCAGTCACACTTCTGCTCTCCTGCAATCTCTGGGTTTCTTGCCTTAGTTGTT
This sequence comes from Monopterus albus, assembly GCF_001952655.1. Taxonomy (NCBI): domain Eukaryota; kingdom Metazoa; phylum Chordata; class Actinopteri; order Synbranchiformes; family Synbranchidae; genus Monopterus; species Monopterus albus. The sequence continues at coordinate 2,472,853 of NW_018127901.1, forward strand.
TGTGCCCTATCAACTTTTTGTTTTGCTCTCACTCTCTTGACTCTTGCTGACACTGAACTCCAGGCTTTTCTTCTCCACGT
>NW_018127901.1:2472997-2473902 GCF_001952655.1 Monopterus albus
GTATTTCCCAGCATCCTCAGCTCCCTCCCCTCCTCCTCCTCCTCCCCCTCCTGGCAGTTTGGTCCAGACCTGCCACCTCATCAATTAAGCACTTCACATTCTGAGGCACGTGTTTGACCATGACTGGCTCCAAACCAGTTGTGATGAGCACAGACTTTCCAAAGCAGACTTCTGCTGCACATAGCTACTGGACGCCACTCACGGTCGCACGTCCAAGTGAAGGAAAAAGAAGGAAAACACATTTTCAAGTGGAGGAGGATTATTTCCGGGTTGCAAGCAAGAGCAGATGTCTTTACTGCTCCTCTTGTCTGTTCTACAATTTTTCACATCTTCTACATTTTCAAGTCTTTGAACAAATTCTAAAACTATTAAAATGCCTCCAAGAGGGAAAAGAGCTAATAAATCAGAAGCGAATGAGGATGTTGAAGCAGAAGAGGATTATATTTCAGCGGCGCAAGTAACAGAGATGTTGAGTCAGCAGAAGCAGATGTACACCGCACTGTATTACTCTAAAGTATTAGAGGATAATAAAAATAACATGAGAGGTACTTGGAATATATTAAATAAATTGATTAGAAACAGTTCCAGCAAGAGTAACTACCCTCAATATTTTATGGATAATGATACACCGGTCAATAGATTGGAGGATGTAGTAGATAGGTTTAATAGGTTCTTTGTGAATGTTGGTCCTGGTTTAGCAAGAAGCATTTGTACAGATGATACATCCGTCACTATAAATAATAATACAATCGAAAGGAACATGAGTTCTATGTTTCTGAAGCCCATAGTTGAAAAGGAAATTATAGAGATAGTGAATAAATGGGGTAACAAAACATCTAGTGATAGTGATGGTATCACTATGACAACTGTTAAATGGGTAATTGAGGAGATATGCAAACCATTAA
>NW_018127901.1:2474640-2476893 GCF_001952655.1 Monopterus albus
GCCGGCGGCGCTGCAAGTACCGGTCCCATCCAAATGCAGTATAGTACCATTTTAAATGCCTCAGTACCGCGGTACCATACTAGTACCGGTATATCGTGCAACACTACTTTGTAATAATTTTTTAGTATATTACTTGTGTCGTGTAGAAGAGAATTATTTAAGAATGTAATTATGTAAGAATGTTAACACGCTGTTAAATTTTTTTAGTATATTACTTGTGTGGTGTAGAAGAGAATTATTTATGTAGAGATACTGCTTGCAAACCAATGATGTAAGATGATGTCATGGGGTAGGACTGGATAAGTCTGACTTCTTCCTACTCCATTCAAGCATGTACTAGGTATAAGCAAATTGATATTGGATTAGCATTTGTTGGATATGTGTAAAATTATGTGTGTTGACATATCAACTGTCTTTACATGCTTGAAAGAATAAATCAAATCAAATCAAAAAATCAAATCAAAAGTAATAATTAAATGTTTGAAAAATAAACCCCCCACCAAAGCAGGTTTAGAGAGTGTCCGTTTTCAGCACCTAGTACATCTAAGCCCTACTGCTCTGTGGCTAGAAGTAGAACAACCATTTGTGAACCATGGTCATGAATCTATTGATATAACAGCCTCCACTCTTCTGCTTTCTATCCTTCCACCTGTCACAGATGCTGGGACTGAAGGCAGGGCTCTGTGCAGACCAGTCAGGTTCTTCCACATCAGACTAGAAACATCATGTTTTCATGGAGCTGGCCTTGTACACAGGGCCCTTCTCTAAACTTGTCACCAAGTTGGAAGCTTGGCAGCGTCCAGAATATCACTGAAAGATTTCCCTTCACTGGAACCAAAGGGTCGACAACACAAATCCGTAGCACTCCAAATTTCTGAAAGTCTGTCTCGCTGTTCCCGTTAGGCTTGAAGGCCTCTGAACTAACTCACAGAGCTTTTTAAACAGCTGGTGACTGATCACTATGGTAACCCGCATTCCTTTACATGAGCGTAATCAGAGTGGGGGAGTCAGAGATGTGGTGACGGGAGAGAGAAAGCCTTTTATTGCTGCATTTTTTGGAATCCAGGCTCACTCCTCCTCCTGTCACTCTTTGCCCCTTCTTTCTTGTTTCTTATCTGATCAGTTACTTTACTGTTACCAATTTCTTTCTCTTTTTTTTTTTACACAGAAAACACTGCAGAAGTCCACTGACAAAAATCTCAAAAAGCAATGGGGGTGCATCCAAACTAAACTGTGCCATTGGATTCATCTTTCCATAAAACATCTGTATGACAGTAGATAATCAGCTATTAGGAAAAACAACAAAAAGTTTGAAAATTGAACAATATCAACTTACTGTATGTGTCTGCATCCCCCTTCTCCCCAAAACCTCAACCCAAAGGCTTCCCCCACCCTCCTCCTCCTCCTCCTGTTGCCGATGTGGCACACAATACCCTCACACAGAATGAATTCTCATAATCACAGCTTGTTTACCTGCAGGAAGTGATTTTCCTCCCTGCTGTCTGAGCAGTAATTACATAGGAGACTGTCCCCTGAGGTTTGAGCCCATAGTTGCTGCCTTTTAAACCAGGTGTTTCTAAAGTTTAAAACAAAGTTTGACTCAAAGTAAACTACATGGAAACCTGAGAGATTTTCACCAAGAGCAGGGCAGGTAATTACTTGTGAATCAGTCGCAGGTAATCAAGGAAGACATATCCATTCCAGGTTTAATGTTGAAACTGTAGTTGGCTGATCGTGTGGTAAACTTTGAGAAGAAAACATTTTACTTTGGACAGAAAAAGAAACCATATACTTGTATATATGACAAAGTTGAAATCATTTCAGGAAAGACAATCTATGTTTAAAAGTTCAACTTTAACAAACTAAACTTTTACTTTATCACATGACTGTACTTTATCATGAAAAGCTAAAACTCAAACTTGTTAGAAAGTTCTTGCTATCTTTCATCATTGTGTCCTTCCTGTACCCTCTGCAAACTAAATCTTGCAGTCAAAATGATAAAATTGTTATGTCTTCTGCAGAGCAAATAGAAATGGCTCGAAGCAACCCAGAGTCACTTATTAAACTGAGTCAGGAGATGCCGTGCAGGGAGAGACTAGAGCTCTTACCTTTGGCTTCGTAGAGCAGGGACACCAGGAGAGAAGTCAGCCTTGTGCGGGGCCCAGAATGATTTAACTGCCTCACGAGTTCACTCACAGACTTTTCCAGTGGGACGTCCCATTCTGGACTCTGACACACCCCCAGCCCCTTCAC
>NW_018127901.1:2476920-2485970 GCF_001952655.1 Monopterus albus
TGACAGAGACTTTTTAACATGTGTCTTGTTGTGCATTAGCTTAAACTAGCACTGATGTTTTTCCAGAGAGGACAGTCTCAGATGTGCAGTTGTAAACATGGACAGGTGACAAAATAAATCTCTATCCCTTACTGGTATGTGGGTGTATACTAGAGCTTATGAGGGATGTATCCATATCACAAGAGCACCAGCAAAGTAGTAAACATGAATAATGGTGTTTGGGGTCTTAATGTTTGTAGAGTTAACAGACTTAAAGAGGTATATTAAATGTATCTGATGGTCACTGCCAACATGTTTAGTTTTTTCCCTAAAATATCCATTTGTGCCAATTAAAGCATGATGTGGCTGTGAAAAACCAAGGTGCTCTAACTAATTTACTTTCAGCGAGAAGGTGCAGTGAGACTCAAAACAAATGGACATCATAAGCTGCTCCTAATCGTTCCTTGCCAATCCCATCATCTCCTGATTCCTAGTGACAATTTAAACTACGGATACCTGGTTGGGACAGACTGTACAAAATGTAGCGTCCTGTCCCCCTGCCACTGGGGTTATCTTCTTCTTCTTCTTCTTCTTTCGGCTGTTCCCGTTAGGGGTCGCCACAGGGACAGGGGTTATCAACGTGTAAAATCTAATGCACCTTTAAATATTGAATAAGTAAGCAGAAATAGAATTTCTGTGTTTTACAAGAATGTCACTGTTTTTATTACTGGAAGTAAAATTTGCCTCTCGACATAAATCAAGTCACAAGTGTAAAATATTACAGTTTGCATGGGTCTAATTTAGGGAAATGTTTTTGATGTTCATTTGTAAGATCAGACGTTTTAGTAGAAAACAAATGTGAATGAAAATTAACAACAAATCCTCATAACATTATTAACAAATTTAATCTGATCTCAATTATGTTTCCTTTAAAACTTATATCCATACAAGCATATAAATGTAATTTCTGGCAGAGAGGGTTTTAAGGGAACGGGTACTTAGTAAATATTAGTGTATTTTAGTATCGTATAAATGGTTAATTGTTTTTTTTTGTTTGTTTTGCCTTATAGATATTGCAGTTTGTCGTCCATTTTACTTGCTACTGCAGTACATCTTTCCCATTAAAAACTGGCCTGTGCATTATATGATGTACAGTTCCTGAGGAATGAAGTATTGTTTGTTCATTGTTCTGGAACATGCTCAAGCTCTGAATCATCACTCTGAGCTCCTGTAAGACTGTAACTCAGTGAAAACATTCAGTCCTCTGGAGAGTTCACAGTAGACTTTCATCCTGTGGAACATTTAGCTCATCCCAGAGCAGAATAATGGTAATTAACACCTGCCCTCTTGTGACAGACAGAAGCAATCAAGCTCAAATCCATTCCTCCTTCTGGGTTTGTTCTCTTCTTGGGTTGGTAGATTACTCCAGTCTGTTCCCACAGACCGGAGCTGATGTGAGGAACAGCTGGACAAGGAGGAGTGGTATGAAGAAAAAAGCTGCAATGCAACGTGGCGTTTTCCATTCTGTCTGGAAGCCACAGTACAGTCGAAGATGGAGAGAAAAAGGAGTAGGAGGAGAAAAGGCAGGAGAAACCATGACCAGGAAACTCTCTTTCCTCCTCCCACATCATTTATCCTCTCTTTCATTGTGCCTCCCTCTTTCCTTTAGTTTAGCTACTTCTTCTCTCCTTCTCCTCTCACATTCACCCATCCTGTGTCTCTCTGTGTAAACGTGGCAGTCCTCTCTTTGTGTTTGACTTAACATGTCTTAAAAGATAAAGTGAAACGTTGCATAAATGGAAAATTATATATTTGCCCTCAGATGTTTCAAGCTTCAGGAGTAACACCACAGTCACACAAAGATCTTTGTGCCACATCATACACACATAAAGAAAAAGAAGACTGATCTGTTAGAGTAGGGGGTATCTGATTTCTGTTTTCTCTCTTTCAGTCTGGGGGTCCTAAGACGGGTGGGGGCCCTTTGAGCTGTCATTGCTCAGAGGCCCTCTGTTTGATTATCTGTGCATGATGGCAACCAACTATTAAAATAACCCATTCAGCAGTAGTTTGTCTAGAGTTAGTATGAGATAGGCATTATCTGAGATAGGGTAAGTGAAGGCAGCAGAGGACTAGAATATTTAAATCCAACAACAAACATCAGAACCGCTTTTTATCCACTACTTCCTTTATGAATTCACACAGGCCCTTAAAATAATTACTGAGGGACAGGGAGCCTTTTCACTGATAGATGTTTTGCATTCAAACTTGGCCTCCTGCTCCTGCTCCTGCTGTTGCTGCTCCACACATAAAAGAAAAATGGATTATGGGTCCTTCTGCAGTGTAATTTGCTGATGTGAGTATATTATATGTCTACATAAATCTCATGTGAAGATATGTATGATGCCAGTGAAATAAAAAAGTAAGGAGGAACCTTGTAGAATCCAAATAAAGGATATGACCAGCTACCATATTACTGTATGATCAGTTTCTTTGCATAATTTAACAGCTGTCCAATTTGTTTTTAAGCAATGTGAGACAAATCTATGTCAAGTAAAGCCCCAAGTCTCCAGTGTGAAAGTCAGTCAGAAATGGGATGTCCCTGTTGTCTCGCCCCACAGGGACCAGGATGCTTTTTACGTCCACACCGAGGCATGCTGACTCTCACCCAACGAACACAGACCTGTTTCATGTATAGTTTTCACAACAAATTGAGTTCTGGATTGTTGTAGGATGTGGCTGTACAGGTAGATTAACTACATGTACGTTTCCTAGAGGTGGATTATATTAAAATATATTGTTGGTTCTGGCTGACCTAGAATCTAAGTGTACTGTGATGAGCTTCAGTCTGGATTTAAACAGCTGACAATTTAAAACGTAACAGAGCGAAGTGTTTGTGTTCAAGGGAAGTCTGTGATTTAGTCGTTCCTCAAAACAGTCTGACCGAGCTGCCCCACGGAGACAAAACCCTGATGGAGGGTTACAGCCTGTAATTACACAACCCAGATGAGCTCACTGCCTGACCGCTGGGCTTTCAGTCCAGGTTTGTAGGGATTTGTAAAGGGAACGTTGTCGCCCACAGGAGGCATCCAAAGTCAATCACAGTGCATAGAAACCAATTAACTGAAGGGCAGGTCTTCACCCTAAGACCTGTGGTCAGACAGAATCTGTAAAGCTGTGGTTTGACTTTACTGTTGACACATTTAGTCATGGGCAGCACATATGGTTTACTAGGAAGTAAATGAACTGAAAATCATCTTACAGGTAGAGACGAGTAAAAAATGTGCACATAGTCGTGCACCTCATGATTCCAGAGGGAACATCACAAATTGGTCTTTATAACTTATATCAAAATAGCTCATCTCACATTCTACAACAAAGTCTTAGGTGCATTAGAGGGTGATGTGAATCTCTGGATCAACGAAAGATACTGTAGTTACCGAATCTGTCTCCTAGTCAACTGATTCTTTGCATCAAATCTTTTTAAGTTTGTTATAATAATTATCAGTTAATTTGCAACAGGAAAACATCTTTGGTCAGAAACATAAATACAAATGTTTCATGCCCACTTCCTGCCGGAGGCTCTTATTTTGTAGGAGACTTCCAGGTTTTTCATCATCTCACTCTCCCCAGCTTTACTACAGACAATCAGTGGCTGTAGTGAAGTTTTTACTGGCATTGCACAGTCACCTATACAATGAGACCGTGTGCCTCATCTGAGGTGCATTGAATAAAATCAAACGAACAAAAACAGATTTAACTTAATTTAATTTAATAGATTTTACTATGATGCTGTGAGACAATTTTCTTGTGAGTTGAAACAAGAAAGCTGCGAGTCTGAGTCAAAGCAGCAAACGTCAGCAGCTGCAGACAGTTTGGTGACGTGTAAACCAGGGAGTTAAAGAGCAGCTTGGACACAGTGTGCTGGCATCAGACACACACTTGCACACTCACACAGCAGGTTCTGGCTCTCAGCTCACACACACTCTGTACACATCGGAGGTGGAACTCTAGCTGGTAAAGAATGAAAGCACTGTCAACTCCCGGCACCCAAAACAAAAGTGTTTCATGCAGAGAATGTCAGTTGACACCAGAAGGGCAGGATGAGACCTGGCACTAGATTTAAACTCTATGGATCTGGCTCTCTTCCAGTACATTTCTAGATAGAAATCACATGAAATGTCCTCAAATATCTTGTTGGTTGGCCTACCTTAAACATGACATCCTTGTTTGGCCAGTCAAGGGTTTCATCGTGGCTTTAGTGCTTCTGTGTGCTCCTAAGATATATGTTAATGAAGAAACCTCTTTTCTTTGGATTTTTGGAAAAGAAATGATCTGATCATCAACTCAGCAGATATGAAAATGTGCCTTCACTTGTGTTCCTTACAGGTCTGTACATGCTTCTCTGTGTGTTCAGCAAAAACTCTAAAAGCTATCTGAGCTTTTAATTTATTTCAGCAGAAACACAGGCTCCCACTAGCTCGAGGACCACTGCTCAGCACCACCTGGCTGCTGAATCTTACAATATTTGGTGTACAGAGAATCAAAATGTACTTTTACCCACAAAGAAAAGATAATCACATTTACTCTCACACTGTTTAGCAAGCTCAGAGTTGCTGAGTTAGGATTCATCAGTCATGACTGCGACGTCAGCTCGGGGTGAAACCTGTTATCATTGGATCAGTGCAGTTCAACTTTTCTTGTAGACATTTTTGTCCTTTGTATTCTACAACAGATGCTGCCACCACAACCTTCACAGTACCTGCACACGTGTCCATGTGAGGCATATAGTAGTTTTATCTTTTTCAGGCTCAATCTGTCTCCTTCGTGTTCTGTGTTTGAGTGTGTTTACATCTTGGTGTACATCACATGCATCTCATTTCAGGACAAACTCATGTAGATAATCCATATCACATTCCAGTCCGACCTGCTGCGATCTCATTCTTTTTCTGTGCTATCTGATCCCGATTTGGACAAATCAAAACTGGAATTGTCTTTTAAACACGTCAAAACAAGGTGGATGAGATGGACGACAACAAATACCACATGGCTAGGTGTTGTCTGAACATGTCCCAGCCTTGTCCTCGCCATGTGTCACTGCAGAGTTAGAGGTAAAAGCAGCAGGACCCTCAGGTCCTTCCACATTCACAAGCTTATTTTACCTGATCAGAACTTGTGTGAGCCTGTTGTTTGACTAACATCTCCCCCACTCACCTGTTTGCTAGTTTGGTTGCACCTGTTATAACACAGCACATGAAAGTTGAAGCCCTGTGATAGACTCATTACCCGACCCTGCCTCTCACCCAGTGTCAGCTGGGATTGGCTCCAGCTCCCCCACGAACCTATTCAGGAATAAGTGGTATAGATAATAGATGGATGGATGATATACTGACATGTACTGATGATGAAAATAACAAAAAATTATGCAGAGATATCTGTTGGCTCTATAAAGAGCAAAATGTCAAATAAATGAAGACCTGAAACTGTTCACCTATACCAGAATGTATGAATAAACTCAGTGCGTGCACAGATATGAAGAATTTACCCTACTCTCACTCAGTCCTGCTGTCAATCCATTCACAAGGACATTAAGTAAAACATTCAACAAACAATAAAAGTGTGATAGACATGGCAACCCGAGTCAACATTAGCTTGGCATTAAAGCAAACAGGCTGTATTTGCTACATTAATTGTATCAACTGTGGCACAACAGAAGCCAATTTGTCAGTGGAAACACATATGCACATACACCAGACGCAGGCACAGAGGGTATGTTAGTAGTCAAGGAGAGGATGAATGCAGTGTTGTCAGGTTCACCTTTGTAGCATCACACCTGCTTGTGAAAAGTGCAACAGCTTCCTGTGGATTATCTTACTATGTGTCTTGCTCGAGGGCTTTCCGGATTGTGGATGTAGAGGAAGACAAAACCTACAGCAACACTTTGGTCAATTCAGGCTTTTACACTAAAATCCAAACCAAACTCTACTTACCTCATTAAGAGACAATCAGATACACTGAGGAGCGTGTGGGACAGCAGTATGAAGAATCCAGTCACTGTGCTGACGACCCTGTTATCTGTGGAGTTGGCGCTGTACACAGTGAGTCTCTGTTCGCCTCAGTGGCTGATTCAGACCGAGGGGGCCAGCCAGGGACTCCTTGCACTTTGCAGAGTCTACAAAGGCTTCTCCAGCTGTACCATGTTTCCACCCTGGCTGGGTAAGCATCTGTTGACCATCTTTATTTACAAAAAGGTTCTACACTGTGTAGTTTTGTTGTCTGAGCACACATTTATCTGGGGTTACAGCACAGGGAAAATTAAGTAAGATTTAACATGTCTGCATAAAAGCTAGAAACACTCGTTGAAGTCACTTTAAGAATCTCCAGACCTTCAACAAACAGAGAATGTAGCAGAAAAAATCATCAGCACTTCTCCCCCTGCCATACAACACAATGCAACACAAGGCCCTCAGCCTGTTCGCCCTCTTATCATCTGGGCAGATGTACTAAAGTATGAAGACTGTCTCTGCCTTGACTGTACAGGAGCTTCTTCCTTCAAGTTGTTAGGATCCTTAGCAGTTTGAGCTCCAAATTCAAAGACTGGTTGGTCAGAATTCTACCAGTACGTCAAGTTTGCAGTGGGAGAAAAACCACTGGTCCTTATTGCTGCTGATGTGGGGGGGCTTGCTTTTCCCCTTGTGACTGTGTGGTGTTTGTCGCCTGCTTGTTAATTTCGAGTTTGCAGTTTCTCACATGAAGATAGACAGACAGATAGATAGATAGATAGACAGACAGACAGACAGACAGACAGACAGATAGATAGATAGATAGATAGATAGATAGATAGATAGATAGATAGATAGATAGATAGACAGACAGATAGATAGATAGATAGACAGACAGACAGACAGACAGACAGACAGACAGACAGATAGATAGATAGATAGATACTTTTATAACAGACTCAAGGTCCAGATGCATAAATACTAAAAGAAACAATAAAAACCATAAAACAGTCAGCAATAAATAACAATAAATAAACAACAACCACCACCAATAAACAACTACCTTTTTAAAAGGCAGGTATACCAGTGTTTCCAAAGTACTGAGGTATATCACATATCACTATATGCAATATTAGTCAGCAATAAAACTATGTTGTTTCCAGAACTATTCAAACAACAAATAAATTTGTACATCAAATTTCTTAAAACAGGGGATGATGTACTGATCCAAGATGCCACAAACAATTCACTGGCACTCATCCATCGAGGCCTTTTCAATCATAACCTCAAGGTGTCATTACAGGCCACTGTCAGTTTCCTAATTAAGACTGCCTTTTTGTAATTAGTAATTGTGCAGTGTACAGAGAGGTGCAATACGCTTTAAACAGAGTCAATTTTCCTCCATCCGAACACGAGCCAAATTTCCGAACCAACACATTTGCTTGTGCATATAACGTGGCACTGCCGATACATATCCCCTTCATCAGACAAGCAATCATTTATAACATGACCCAAGTACTTAACTTCATTACACACAGTTAAACTGTTACTAGATAACTTAAAAAAACTGAATGCAAGGGACCTGTCCTCTTTTGTGTGGCATATCATAATAACACTTTTATCAGAATTGTACTTGACATTGTGAAGCTCCCCAAACAGAGAACATACATTCAAGAGCTGCTGGAGACCTGGTGAGCTGGGACTAAAGATCACCAGAACATATATATACATTCACTATTATACCTCCATCCTGTTTTACACATATTTAGCTTTTTAGAGAGACCATTCATATAAAAATTAAACAGGGACAACAGACTACCTTGTCTTACCCCGTTACAGGTCTGAAAGGGTGCAGATATACAATTACCCCATCTGACACACAGTTGTTGAGCTCTTCGGGAAATAAGGAAGAAAAAACTGCATTTTTCAGCAATTAACTGAAGTCTTTGTCACACAGCACCTCATGGATTGTCGCCTGCTTGTTAATTTCGAGTTTGCAGTTTCTCACATGAAACATTTTTTAAATCACAGCATGTTGTTGAGCTCTTCGGGAAATAAGGAAGAAAAAACTGCATTTTTCAGCAATTAAGTTCTGAAGTCTTTGTCACACAGCACCTCATGGTGGCTGAATCATATGCAACCTCACATTTTTACACCTGTCCTGTTTGTGTGTGTTCTGTGGTCTATGATAGATAGATAGATAGATAGATAGATAGATAGATAGATAGATAGATAGATAGATAGATAGATAGATAGCTTGAGAAACCACATATGTTTTAATAAAATCAACAAAGTCAACCCTCCCTATAGAGGAAGTTTCACTAGGGACACAATTAAATAGATGGCAGTAGCGGTGTCACTAGAGCTCAACTATCTTATCCGGGCCAGAAACTCCATCAATAGTATGGGGTAAAGAAAATCTACTGCTGTTAATATGTTTAACATCTTTCCAGAATGATTTCATATTATTTCTTAGGAGTTTTTCAGCCATAGAGTCAGACCTCAGCATAACAGACTCAAGGTCCAGATGCATAAATACACCCCCTATATTTTTTGTTTTATCACTGTGTCTTTCATAAAGTTTGTGTACACTATACACCTCCGGACCGATAGATGGTGCTGTGGCGCAACTGTGGAGAGTGGAAAGACTAAGTGCAGGCAAGCTTTAAACAAGGTATGGCCTGGTTAACATGTCCTCTCTCCTTATCCACAGGTATGTCAATAAAAGTGACTTTTTTAAAACTCAAACACGGTTCTAACTCACTCTAGAGTGAAGCGAAGGTATTGTGAACATGCTGTGATTATTTTAAGTACTTGTTGTTAGTTTAAAGAGTGTTTTGGTGCTGCTGAATTAGTGCTGTTTTTACCGCAAATTCACAGTTGTTCAGTAGTGGATGGTTCAGTATGTGTGTGTCTATTTGAAGCATTTTTTGGGAATTGTAATGTTCTAAAGTGCTTTGTGACATGTATGAATATTCAAGTTGTCTTAAGTTAATGTAAAGAGTCAATTTCAGGTTTGGGGTGCACGCCAGGCTAGTGTTCATGTAGATGTTTTACCCGCCATTTGGTGGC
>NW_018127901.1:2486692-2492963 GCF_001952655.1 Monopterus albus
AGAGGTGCTCCCCCCAGTTTTAATTGTGCATCCCTTTTTTCTTTCATAATAAGGCAAATTAGCCTCTATCAGCACCCGAATAATATTTGAATACATGCAAGAAATATCAGCCTTGTGGCTAACAGCAGTACAGTTAAAGTCCGTACATATCACAGCCTCTCTAGGTACAGTAATATCACGTAACTGTTTATCAGTGTCAGAACAGTAACAAGCAAGATCCTCTGCAGAAAGAGTAGACCAATCCAACCTTTCATGCTTTTGGTTAGTCTGAATTAAAATAGGTATAAAATCAAATCTAATGGCCAACTTTACAGGAATGTGGTCAGAAATAGACATATTATATAAAATGGAGATATTCTCCAAAGCAGCATGTGCATCAGCTGTCGAAACACAGTGGTCTAGCCACAATGTTGTATGCCAGGCCTCACTTATATACAGTATGTATAGCTCTGCCTTGGCAAAAGCTCACTACTAGACAGAATCAGATTGTTGTCAGCACAAAAATGCACCATATGCTTCACGAAAACAGAGTTCTTGTCTGAGATATCTGCATTCGTATCACCCACAATATATACACTCATAAGCCCCTTACTCTGTATAAAAGAGCTGATAAAAGCCAACTTATTCAAATACTCCTCCTCATTTTGGCTACATTCATATGGGGCATACACATTTAAAATCACCAGTTCCTTATTGTCCTGAATCAGGTGTATTGCAATGCACCAGTCCACATCAGGCCTGACCACATTAATCATTGAATCCAACCTCTTAGACCACAGGATAGCCACACCTCCAGGAATTCTTCCTCGCTTGATACCGAGCCCAAGGTCTGTAGTTGGTTCCCCGGCCGAGACGAGACCACTTAGGTCTCGTATGAGAAACATTTCATTTCCATGTTTGTATGTCACTACCATACATGTATGGAAATGACTGTAAACCTGAACCTGGCCTAAGCTTGCAGTTTCTCCTAAAAGTGAAAGGTCAGGAGAGTCAGAAATGTCAACAACTATGGAGGCGCCATGCAGCTTGTGGCAGACTTATTCATTGAGCAAGAGAAAGCAAAAACATCTTTAACATGCTAGACCTTGTGAGGTATTCTGTGTTTAATAAAGGGGTTTGTTCCCACACCATCAGGCATATGCTTAGGTCCAGATAATATTGTAACGACCATCGCCTATTGTAAGAATTGAACTCTTCTCACAGGTAGCTACAGTTTGTGCTGGATGTTTCTGTCTGCTTCCTGTCTGCTATCCCTGACCGCTCTGCTCACTGTCAGGCCTGCTCTGACCAGAGGAAAGAAGCCCATTGCTGCTCTGCTCCTCAACATCACCTCTGGTATAACACACAGCCATACACCTCAACTATACACAGGCACAAAACGTTTGGCAGTTAACCAGCCTGCCACAAAGCACTCTGCAATCTTTCTTTTGTGCCTGTACAACAGTAGATTAGCACAAAAATTCACTACAGAAGTAGGTCAGAGAATGATGTTCTCACTTTGTTTTGTGTGTGCTTTAGCAACGTGCGATGCCTCTTACACTGCTGCATCATAGTAACAAACTAAAGTGATTTGACCTCCAGACCAGTGGGACAATTTTCTGTCCCATTAAATCATTTATGTAAATAAAAAGTTGAAATAATATTACACATTTTAGCCCATTAACTACATCCCCAACTAAAACTCCCTTAAACCTGGTAATGAATGACTGAAACATTTGTTACCTATATTTAAATTCTTCACAAGATGCTTGGTTGTGAGCAGGGACTAACTACACTGAACATTTTCCTTGCTCCTTCATATTAAACATACTGATATCTGATATTTATTGTCTAATTTATTTTGGTCTGGTTCTGATTTACATCCTTAAAATAATGAAAAACTGTGGGGGGAATGCTGAAAACCTTAAAAGTCATACTAAAAGATAAATGCTTCATGTGCCTTAGGCATTTTAGCTAGTGAGTAGGGCCGCTGAACACTTAGCTCAGGGTTAAATGTTTGACACAATGTAGTTGAGGAAAACTGTAAAAACTTATAGTTTAAATTATAGAATAAAAGATCACACATTGTTATTAAAAAGTTAACTAGTTTTTACTCTCGTCATCGGTGTGTGAATGTGTGTGTGAATGGGTGAATGTGTCTGATCTCCTGTAAAGCTCTTTGGCCAGTGTAACACACTGTGAAATATGCGCTATATAAATACAGTCCATTTACCATTTACCATTTTACTGACCCTATTAAGTCACTGTTGGCAGGTGTTACATGTGTGACAGACCTAACATCTCCAGCCAGCCTGGTGTCAATACCACTGAAAGGTTTTCCTCTTTTCCTCTGCAGTTGCTTTCTGTGCCGGGGCTCTGATCGCCTTCTCGGTGTCCATCGACCTGCAGGCACCTGAGCTGCTACAGTACCTCGGCTGGACCTTCTACATCTGCTGTGTCACCCTCTACTATGCCTCAGTGGTCAACGTGCTGCTGGGGGTCACCCATGTTGACAGTGGGCGGGTTGAACCAGCTGTGAGAGGAGGGGCCACAGATCTGTCTGTCATAGCAGCCTGACAAATATACTGTACGTCTACACGATATCATGTTGTTGCTGTACTCTGACATTATGTCTACTAGTACATTTAGTACTAGCACTTTGCTTAGGGATATCATGAAACTGTACACAGTTCAAACATTTTTCACTTATCTGCATGCTGTTACCTCCCTCCTTAGTCTGTTTTTTGTGTGTTTGTGGCTGTAATACCCAGCCTCAGGCCAGAGGGATCAGTGCTATCTTTATATTTAGGACTGTGTAACTAAAAAATACACTCCTCTCATTAAACATCTGGCACAGAACTCAAACACCCGTTTTAAACACTAAGCCCTCAGTGGATCTCAGTGCGCTGCAGTTCAGACTGATTTAAATGAAAATCAGAATGGGCAGTTACATTTATCTGCATTTCATAATGGAAACAAAAAAAATAATGATCTCTGTGAAGTCATGGTCTGTTAAACTTATAAAAAACTGAATATACAAAATACTTTACTTTCTCCTGACAGAAACAGAGGCAATGTGGACCAGGTCTTTCAGAGTCACAGCAGGAGAACCTCACATATTCAATAAAGCCCAATAAACTTGGTGAAAAGCAAACTACTGAATCAAGAAAATATTTTATTCTACCCAACTGTATACGAAAGTACACTGAATAAAAAAGTAAAATCTTATATTTTTTAAATCACAGCATGTTGTTGAGCTCTTCGGGAAATAAGGAAGAAAAAACTGCATTTTTCAGCAATTAAGTTAAGTCTTTGTCACACAGCACCTCATGGTGGCTGAATCATATGCAACCTGAATATTTTCACACCCTCAGTGAACAGTGATTCCATGGGTGGAGCATTTAGCATTCTGTTCATCAGCGCACAGTGAGAGCTGTAGCTTCAGCTGGACATGCACTGACTAATTTAATGAGGCCTCCCATTACTGAGCAGAAATCCTCTTCAACAACAAGTTACTCTTTGTGATTATGTGAAGTAGTTCATTAATCAGTACCATGTCTAAATACTGTTCCTAATCTAAACAAAGCCATAAATAGTCTGTGGAGGTATCACAGATTTTATTTGCTCTGTTAATAAACAACAGAAGATGGTTGTCCATCATTTCCCCACAGTACCACTTTAATAAAACGAGTGTATACTGTATGTCAATTGAGATCTTCAGTCAACCAGGCCACGATATATCCAAAGTAATAATCTTGGCAAGTGGGCTGTATTGAGGTTCTTGAAGACATTTCACTTCTCATCCGGGAAGTTTCTTCAAGCCAGCTCCTTGGGACAAGACTCAGTGGTCCAGGATAAGGGACGTAGATAGCAACATTCACATCTTGGCCAGAGAAGACTGATGGTTTGAAAGAGGTGCAAAGGAAGCTGGTAGGGCCACCCTTTAAACCGAGGGGTGGTCTACGACACCGCTTACAGTTCTACCAGTGGGTCACAACTGAAGAAGCTACTCGGATGAGAAGTGAAACATCTTTAGGAGCCTCACCAAGTCCAGCTGCCATCTTTAGCACACTGAATAAGGATATAAATGTGAATAAACAAGATTTCCTTGAACATGGATTATTGTAGTGTAAACTGTGACACAGCAAAGAGGAAGCAGTTTTACAAATTCAAGTCCAGCAGATGGTGCCTGAAGGGAAGACTGAGTTTCTCTCTTGATGCGAATCCACAGACATGTACACATGGAGCCTCAAGACTTTTAATGACACCAAATCCAACAAAATCAATAATACTGAGTCAAGGTTGAGACAGAAATATGTAGTCATGCTCTGCAGTCTGGGGAGTTTACTTCAGTCATGTCAAAGGACATTTGCTAGGATCTTCTCTTTGCAGTTTTAAGGAGACCATTCATCAAACAGGAGAGTTACTGCACATGAAAATGAAATCCATTCTACAAATCCCAGGTCACGTGTTGTCCTTTTACATTTCACACCTGGAATTTATATTCAAGACCATGCAGGGCATGGTGTCACTGTGTATCCCTGCCTTCTCCTTGTCTGTTACTTTACAGATAGAGATAAAACACAAAGTATTACTGCCAGTTTTGTAAATACTGAACAATGACAATAAATGGAAGCCTGTGATTTAAAGAAAAGCAAACCTTTCTCTCAAAATGAAAGTGTGTAAATTAATATAAAGCACTGATGTGTGTTGAATGATTATTAGAGGAGAATGTTAGAACAATGTTAGAGGATAAACAAAACCACAACTTCATCCGCTCTGCTTTCATCACTTGGGAAAAAAAACCCAACAAAATTAGAGACCGTCACATATTCTGGCCTTCTAAATCACAACAGTGAGAGAAGACCTGCCTCCATGGGATTTTTATATGGTATGAGTATGAGCTGTGGGGCTGGTATCTGGGGGGGGCAGGTCCATCCGAGTTTTCCTGACAGGAAGAGAACTTTAATTCCAGTATAAATCTTCACTTTGCATCAGCAGCAGCGATTCCCTACAGAAAACAAGACTCATACAAATGAAGAAAGTTTGGCTTACACACTTCATTATGTCTGTTGACAGATCATCTGATAAAGAAAATAGTCACTAGCTGCGGGACTAATACACTCTATGTAAATTTACAGTGTAGCTCTTGTTTACTGTTTAGATGGTGTTCCTTTTCCCTGAATCTAGAAACATTTTTACTAAATGCTAATAAAAGTAATAATGATCATAATCTTCCTTTGATAGGAATCAGAAACTATAGGAAAATAATTCAACTGGCAGTAAAAACAAAACTAAACTCATAATCTCTAACATGTCACCTGTTCTACATGAGGCAGATTCCTTCATTTAGTGCCATTGTACTTGACCTCCTTTCCACATTTCTTTAGTGTCTCCAACAGTACTTCCATGTCTTTGTCAGACTCAATCCAAACCAGTTTCTTAGGCAGGTCGATTTCAAACTTCACATCTGTGAGCAGAGGAAGAGAAAAAAAAAGTCCCTTAGGATTCACCTTAGGACATGAATTCTTTTATGCATTACATTATTTGTTACATTTTAGCTCCAGTTCTGCAACACAATGAATCTGTTCACAAAGTTACAGCCATGAGTTGATGAGATCTCACAGTGTGAGAGGACTGCATATAATCAGATAAACGTTTCCTGTTGTAACATTTCCCCCCAGACTGTGGGGCTGATACCCCAGTAGAAAAACAGATTTGGGCACATGACATTTTGTTGACTAAGCAAAATAAAGTTAGATCAGATGACTTGTTGTCTGACTCAACATTCAGAGCCAAGCAGTCATGAGGCTGCTGTAATGAAAGCTGTAATTACAGGGTTTAGGACTGCACCTTTATTGGATTCACAGGAGAGGGCTCTGCACTCCTGCAAGATTATACAGTGAGGAACAGAAGTATTTGAACACCCTGCGATTTTGCAAGTTCTCCCACTTATAAATCATGGAGGGGTCTGAAATTCACATTGTAGGTGCATTCCCACTCTGAGAGACAGAATTAAAGAAATTCAGCAAGTCACATTGTATGATTTTTAAAAGAATTTATTTGTCTTGCACTGCTGAACATAAGTATTTGAACACCTGAGAAAATCAGTGTTAATATTTGGTACAGAAACCTTTGTTTGCAAATACAGAGGTCTCCTCTAGATCTGTCAGGTTTCGGGGCTGTCGCTGAGCAACGCAGAGTTTAAGCTCCCTCCAAAGATGTTCTATTGGATTGAGGTCTGGAGACTGGCTAGGCCACTCCAGAACCTTGATATGCTTCTTACGGAGCC
>NW_018127901.1:2493747-2517089 GCF_001952655.1 Monopterus albus
TACCAAATATTAACACTGATTTTCTCAGGTGTTCAAATACTTATGTTCAGCAGTGCTAGACAAATAAATTCTTTAAAAATCATACAATGTGATTTCCTGAATTTTTTTTTAATTCTGTCTCTCAGAGTGGGAATGCACCTACAATGTGAATTTCAGACCCCTCCATGATTTCTAAGTGGGAGAACTTGCAAAATCGCAGGGTGTTCAAATACTTCTGTTCCTCACTGTAGCTTAATTTTATATTGAACATCATTTATCAAAGGCAGTGGTGAGATTATTAATAAACTAATCCTAAAATTGAGACTAAAAAACATCAGACTCCTAAACAGCCGACTCGGGATCTACCTCATGTAATTCCATCTGTACTGTTTACATACTCATTTTGCACATGCATAATTGCACACTCACTGCTGAATATTTGCACATCACGGCTCTCACATAGCATATATTTCTCTCTGCATTATATTGTGTTCTTGTTGCATTATTTGCTTCTTTCACTTGCTGCTTTAAAGTGCCTTAGATTTGTGTTACTGCCTATTTAGATTTGTGTTATTGCTCATCTACTTTATATTTCACTTGTATTATGTGGCATTCATGTGGACGGCAAAGTAACAATTTCATTGTACAGGGAAACACATTTCCTAACTGTGCGTATGACAAATAAACACTTTGAATCTTGAACCTAAAACTGGTTTTGGGTGGAGGAACCAAACAATACACACGGGTGTATTAGGTGTTCTGCTATTGGCTGCTCCACAGGTGTGAGTGGGAGGGATACAGCCAGTCCACTTTATATAGCCTGCTGAATCTGTATGCATTTCAGCATAACAAGACAGTGCAGCCGCTGCACCAGCTTTAAAAGTTGAAAGTTAAACTACTGGCAATTTGAGTTTTTACCCTTAACTACAATATTTATGCTGATAGGTGATCATTTGTTTAAATATTCAGCACTTACATCTTTAAACTAAAAACATATTAGAACATATAACAAACTAAAGGAAGTATTATTTTCCTGTAGGTGTTAAATGCTGATGTTATGTAGTTAAGGTGTAAGAGGATGGCATGACAAGCCGATATCCAGAACTAAAAAACAAAAACAAAAAACCAGACACTGTATACCTGAACCACTGTAAACATAACATGATTGTCATGCATTAGTCTATGCTAGCACAGAGAAAAATCTAAATAAAAAGGAAGGATCTTGAGTCTTCCCAATCATGAAGTTTAATGGAGAAGTAGAAGACAGACCTCCCAGTTTGTTGAGGACTCTGGCCACAGCACCTGAGCATCCCTCACAGGTCATCGCCACCTCAAACTCGTGCTTCTGTAAGAGACAGATTAAATCATGTGCCTTTAACGCGATTCCCTTAGTTATCATAGTTCCCATTCACTGCATCAACAGCCAGGTTACAGGTAATCAATAGCTGAGGATCATATAATGTGAAATCAGATTAGCCATACCAAACGTCAACAATGCAGGACTGCAACCGAATTGACATTATTTTCACCATGACTGATATTTATGAACCATTTAGTCCACGAACCACAGTGAAGCTGTCTTGTTTGGTTTGACCATCATCCAAAATAACCTAAAATATTCAGTTTAAAATTCCAAGAAAGACAGAAAATCGTCTCTTGGAGAGGCTGAAATCTGCAAACATTGTGCTGAAATGTTTGAGAATGGCTGTAACAATTAATCGTCAAAATACTAACATATTTTTAACCAACTATCTCAGCTCTAAAACTCGGCCATTTGTAAAACAGCATTTTATTACGGTGCCGTTAACTTACTGCGTATTGTCTATTGTGCGGTTGGTAACTTTAGCATTAGCTGTATGCTGCTGTGTTTATTCTGCGGCTGAGTCACTAAACAGAATCGATTTTGACCTCTAACGTCACGTGATATCAATGGAAGTGATTGCTGTCTTATGTACAATTAAGCCAGTTTTGAAAGCTAGCTTGCGGGCTACTTAGCTCTGCGGAGAGGAAATGCTATCTTAATTAACGTTAAAGCTAAACACCACAACAAATAAAATATCTGTCATAAGAACTCACAGTCATGTTTGAAGTGATGTGTGGCAACTTGCTGTCAGACCGGCTGTGGACTTCCAACGCTGACTAACCCACAAGTGCTTAGGTAAACAATCAGCTTGCTGTCTTATGTACAATTAAGCCAGTTTTGAAAGCTAGCTTGCGGGCTACTTAGCTCTGCGGAGAGGAATGCTATCTTAATTAACGTTAAAGCTAAACACCACAACAAATAAAATATCTGTCATAAGAACTCACAGTCATGTTTGAAGTGATGTGTGGCAACTTGCTGCCAGACCGGCTGTGGACTTCTACCGCTGACTAACCCACAAGTGCTTAGGTAAACAATCAGCTTAGCATACCATTGTCAAGCTACAAACAAATCGCCACGATTTCCGGTGAACATATTTGTGTGTCGCTTTTGAGTCACATACAAAATACAACAAACTATATTTCGATATAAAAATAATAATCAATAAACTCAAACAAAAACAGAACAAATTACTTTGATAATTTTGTTTTATTTTTTTCAAACGTAAGCCCGCTTCACTTCCGCTCAACAAGCGACCAATGACCCGCGTGACTAGATATTCCTGTTTCTTCTGTTCAATTTAGAAACATTTTTGTTGAAGTAAATTACATCCTCACACGACAGAAAGCGAGAAAAAATGCATAGATAACTTCAAAACGTACCCCCAGCGTAGTCCTGCTTCCCCAGTGCTCAAACCTTGAGTTTCCAAGTGTAATATCTTTCCAAAATAAAAGCTCTGGTAGTAGTGAGGTAAATTAATTAAATTTAATTAAGATAAGGCCCAAAGATAGCAATGCATGTGCACTCACAGTTTCGGTTCATATGAAGTAAAACACACGACATGTTCCTCTGAAATGTATAAAAACTGGTTAGGATAAAATGAAATTATAAAGTTTAAGTATAAAACAACGAGTGCATGCAGACTTTCATTTTAAATACAGAGCGGAGTAAAACCTATAATGTTTCCCTTTAAATGTAGTGGACTGCAAGTATAAAACAGTATAAGATCGAAATACAAAATAAAGTCCAAGTACCTCAGTACTTAGACGTAAAGCAGATTAATTGAGAGAATGAGAATAATTAATTAATTGATTGATTAGAATGCAACATTCTGTCAGTTACCATAGGCACAGTCCGTCTCCATGGCAACAGTACGTCGACCACCACGGCACATTTCGTCCTCGGTCGACCGGATCACGTGACCACACCACTTGCTTTGGAGAGCCGGGCTGTCGAGTCTTTTTCAATCAGTGCGGTGTCGTGTCCGCGCTGTATTTAACCGGCAGGTATGGTCATGATATGAAAATTAGAGGTCTGTGGTGAGGCAACGCCAGCAAGGAACACAGAGCGAAAACAAGGTTTCTCCGAAGAAGGTTGGTGTTCGTAATGAGCCGTGTTACTGGTACTGTCTGCATTTAGGTGTTTACAGATCCAGCGATGACATCGGAACATATGGCTATCGTTTGCTAACCTGGTTTCATGACACATTGTTAGCTGCACTAGCTTTAATGTGTTCGTCGAGTCGCAGCAAAATAAACCACCGTGTTTCTAGTTGTCTTAACATGAGTAACTAAGTTACCATTTTAGCTAACGTCTTCTTCTCTTGCTTTTTCGGTTCCTTCCCCGTGTGTCTTTCTTGGAGGCAAGTAAAACCTAAAGCGTTTGTACACAGCCATATTTATCTTCCTAGCACAGCACAATTAATCATAAGCTTCTCTGCTGGTGTGGTTTCCCAGTCAGATATCATCGCCGCTGTCTGCCTTATCACCGGCTCCACTGAGGCCGCAGACTCTCACTCGTCTCCTGGCCAAAGATGAGTTCAAGTGATGGCAGTATCGGGGTTTATCTGGCCACTCTGTACTATGGTTGTTTGTCTGTTGCAATTAAAAAAGAAATTTGTAAGTTGAAAGCATAAAATATCAAAGGAATACGGAGAAATTGGATTTTGTTTTGGCCGCACTTGTTTCAATACGGGATGCTAGCCTCTCTTTATCGTAGCTAAACAGCGGAAGCTACTGTACAGTTGCCCCTCAGACCTTTGAATGAAGGTTACCGGGTGTGCTAATTGCTTAATTGGCAAAAAACGTATTTACGTTACCTCTTAGTAAAAATGCAATATTGACCGTGGTAGTTCATTTTTCTTTGAAGGTCATTTAATGGCTTGTGCCTGTTTTGACGTGCAGCTGACAGAATTTGCATGTCATGCCGTTTGCTTTTCCGTGGTGCTGACTTTTGTCCTGTCATTGTGAAAATTGCTGAGTAGTTCATAATTTCGACACTTTGACCTTTACACATTTGCTGTGTAGCTGGTGTTGAAGTCCTGTTTCTTTTCTTGATGCCCAATGAACCACTGCTTTACAACGGCTCATGCCCAGGTGGAACTGCCTGGAGAAGTCCAGTTTCACCCCCATTTGGATACACAGGGGACCCAGTAGCTGAGTAGTTGTTTGTTTGTTTGAGGCATTTTTCAAGCAGAAAATGCCAGATGGATTATATGTTCCATCATCCCTAATGTAAGGATTTGCTTGTTTTATGCAATTGTAAATGTAATATTTTATGATATTAGACTCCTGGTTACACAAAGACAGCACCTCGAACTCTGGGAAACTGATGGGCATTTTTTTACTTTGCTGTGTACAGAACAGCTCATTGACTAATTGAGAAAATAATCTGCAGAATAATCAACAATAAAAATGCTTATTTCTTGCAGCCTTAATTGCAATGAAGACCTGTGTATATACCACAATATAAACTTTAATGTCACCCCCTCCTACTCACTATGAATTTTGAATTTATACATGTTAATTAGGGATCACTGAATCAAAGATACAGCACCTTATTTAAGGAGCATGATCTGTCCATGTAGTGTTCTGTCATCGTAAGATTCATCATCCAAATCTTACACGGAATCACTTTTTCCTGTAGTGGGAAGCTGTCAATGCTGGACTCCCTGATCTCCCAGTTTTAGGATCTGTGAGGCTGGAAGAGACAACACCCAGCCGTCCACAACGCCACCTGCCTCAACATGATGGCATCCAGTGATGTAGACATCCAAGGTGAAGGTATGAAAATCAAGTGCACTTTTTGATGACAATGTGAAAGATGGTTATATTAGAATGATAGTATACACTATAATCTGGGTCCATAGTTGCACTATGAAAACAAAAAACAAAGCAGGATGGTCCGTGTTAACTCGGAGGCCAAAAACAGAGCTAACAAACAAGACTCCAGATGAACGATCATGTTACTGTGATCTATTCTATTAGGTAACTTGGAAAATGTTTGCCATATCTTCTTATAAGGTGATGCTTCTCCTAAGTCCTAATGTCCTTTGAGTTGTCCTTTGCATGATTTCAGAGGCAGGAATGGAATCTGAGCAGGAAGGGTGGGCCATAGATACACTGCAAAGTTCTGTGTTGTTTAATCAGAAAGTGACGTATAGTAAAAGTCTGTTTGTTTTATGATTAAGCGCATACATTTCTGCTGTGACCACACAGCAGTTGTGCCTTGTACCCCGATGCTGTGGGACTGCTTGGTAGCAGGGCAACACTTTAAATATTTCCAGGGAGGAATACTTTAAACATGGACAACCACAGTAGGATGTTAGATCCGGTGACTTTGACCTGGTTGCATTATGTTGTGAAAAAACATCCACCTTGTGCCAGAATATCTTGATAGCTCAGTGAGCTGCAGGTTTCCACGGCCCTGTTGAAAAGCTGCCTTATGTGTTATCCCATGTGAACATGTGTTATCTTTACTTTTTTGCTTGTCCTCAGGTTCTTTGTTGTCTGACCAAAATCCATCAGAAATGGATGCTCTGTGTCCCTCTCCTCCAGGGCCGTCCAGACCCCAACGGAACTATGAGAGAATTGGAGGGCAAACAGGAACCACGTAAGTATTATAGCATCTAAAATGCAGTTAAGAGCCAACAGTCAGTAAGAAAAGTATGTTTGTGTAATAAAAATAATGCAGATGTAACTTGTTTCTCCTTCTCCAGGTTTTTTCAGACTCTTATCCACCTTTTGAAGGGAAACATTGGTACAGGGCTGCTGGGTCTGCCTCTGGCTGTCAAGAATGCAGGGCTGGTGGTAAGTACACAAAGATTGAATTAACTGATCACACTAGGTCATGTGACAGGCCTGAACTCACAAAATTAGATTCTGCTCCCATTCGTGACATGATAGCAGACCTGTTCAGGCAGTTTGACATGAATGTATACTTTATGCAGTGAGCACATATGACTGTTTTTGTGGAAAGTACATTTAAGGTCGTGTGGTAATGATCATCACAAGGTAGTAGTTCTATTCATGAGTGACTCTGGGATGTCTCAGCAAAGATGTTAATTTGGATTTCAAATAAGAATACAGCATTTAATTATGGGGATTGCCTACTTAATTTTACTGCTAGTGGTGAACTGTGAGCCTTGTCCAGAGTCGTGGTGGATTTTCAGTTCATTCTCATGTGTAAGGTTTCAGTATTGTACTGTAACGCTGGCAACATAATCTCCCTCTGCCTGTTCTCCACCCAGCTGGGGCCGATCAGTCTGCTGGTGATGGGTGTCATAGCAGTCCACTGTATGAGGCTGCTGGTGAAATGTTCCCACCATCTCAGTGCAAAGTAAGGAAAAACACCAGAAAAGCCTGTAATACTTGACAAGCATGGTTTTCACTGGATTTCTGTCATGTTCCCTCATTTCCAGCAGGTAAAGCAGAGTTAAATAACGTAACCTTTGAGCTCTGTAAAATGTCGCCCATAAACACCGGGTTTTTGTATCAGCTTCTCCTCACCAAACGAAAATACTCCATTACAAGTAAAAGTCCTACAATCAAAGTGTTACTTATGTAAAAGTACAGAAGAATTATACCATCAAAATATACTTACTGGTAAAACACCCTGGAAGTGTTTTCTACACCCATCTCAAGCTGCAGAGAGAATTCCATTATATCAAACGAGTCAATCCGTGAGACGTGCCTCTCCCGTAGAATCCTCAAGGGCTTATTTTTTTTAAATTTTTTTGTCCTTCTGCTGCGTTTAGTGAAGCGTAATCTCCACAGTCAGCTGTATAAATCACACAATTCCTGTTTTCTGTGTCTAGTGGTATCTGTTACAACTGACCAGGCTGCTTGAGTTTCACTTTCGCCCTCTGTAACAAGCCTGGGAAGATCAGTAGAATCAAGAAATTAGCAGGCTACATAAAAATGCAATTTCTTCCTGATGATTTTACATGAAAACTATTTTTGTCCAGTGCATGTGTTGTTGGTCGGCCTGGAATAGACTCTTTGTACCACTGCTGTCCTCTGACAGGTAGACAGCTAGAGTGATGACTTTAAAAACATCGGATCCACCGCCCACGTCTCGCTTTTAGTGCAGATTGAATGGAATCACGCTTCAGTAGCACTTACATCACACTTCTAGTGTGTTTTACCAGTTACAGCACCAAAAATAAATTCATTATGCAGAAACGGTCCCTAAAAATGCATCCTATTACTGGATATTATTAGTTAATGTTGTAATTTGGACATATGTAGCTGATTATAGTTGCTTAATAGTGAAGCCTGGCATCATATTTATGAATTTCCATTGTGAGTAAAGTAGAAAAAAGTGTAATATTTTTCTGTGAAACGTAGTGGAGGTAGAAGTATAAAGTACTATAAAATGAAAGTCCTCAAGTGAAGTACATCAATTTTGTACAGTTCTTGAGTAAATGTACTTTTTCTACCAGTGATTAGCAGCGGTGCCTGCAATACAACCGGAGCTGTTTAAAAGGGAAGTTACAACTGTAGAGCACAGTTAAAGCTCTACAGTCCTGTTACCTGGTCCTGAACCACCACCTCATCAAACACTTCACTTCTCCTGTGTGGAGAGAAGCAGCTTCATTTGTTTGAACAGCACTTTGTTTACTGAAGTCGACGGAGGTGAAGCTGGCTCAGCTAATTCGTCTTCAACTGAAAGTTCTTTTCTTTGGGGTTTATAGGACTTTGTCTCTGCAGTTCTTTCTTTCCAAAATACAGCCTGAAGATAATTTCTTGTCACCACCTCCACTGCCCTGGTCACAGGTCTGCTGTGGTTTGTTCCTGCCAAATAATCAAACCCTGTACGTGCTGTAAAACCACATCCTTTATGTTGTCATTTGTTTATTTAGCTAGGCACTGTGCCAGCAGTGGCTTGTTGTTGTCCCTGGCTGACAGATTACACTCTGTTTTAGTGTCTCTCCACCCTTTTCTACTGTGTAATCAGCAATATATAGACACTGAGTTTTGAATGCAGACATCTTGTAACTGTGACCTGCAATCAAAAGAAGTAGTGTGCTGCAGTAACTGAACCAGTGGGACCGTAAACCCCATCTATGATCTGTTTACAGGCTTTAGTGTGTGACAACTGAGGTGATTAAACCTCTCACGTCCTCTTTAATGCCACCCTTTACAGTCAGCCCGCCTGTCTACAGGGTCTTCCACACAGAATTTATGCTAAAGAGGATCAAGCAGATAGAGAAGGTGAAAGAAGAGTTTCTCCAGAGAAGGTGAAAGAAGAGTTTCTCCAGAGAAGGTGAAAGAAGAGTTTCTCCAGAGAAGGTGAAAGAAGAGTTTCTCCAGAAACCCAGAGTCAAAAATGGAAGGTGAAAGAAGAGTTTCTCCAAAGGTGAAAGAAGAGTTTCTCCAGAGAAGGTGAAAGAAGAGTTTCTCCAGAGAAGGTGAAAGAAGAGTTTCTCCAGAGAAGGTGAAAGAAGAGTTTCTCCAGAAACCCAGAGTCAAAAATGGCTCAGAAGTCCTGTGTCATTCCCAGAAATAGAGGAAACAAAATGGTGCTCTTTCTGTTACTTGCATTTCTTCATTGCTGAGTCATCACCACTTCTTGTTCTGTGTTCACATACCAGAGCCACAGGGTGCATGTACTAAGCAGTATATTTCCATATGTACAGTAGTCACTATCTGTACATACAGACTGACAAAGTCTTAGTTTTGCACCCCTACCCTTTATTAGCTGTCTTCCTGTTTCGCTCCCAGCCGGCCCTCGGTGTTCTCAGCAGTGGTAATGAACCATTTTATTTTTCATTGACTGTTCATGGTTTAATAATGTCACCCATAGCTGATCTTGCTCCACTAGGTGGGGTTTGCCTACAACTTTTATTTTCATTTTAGGCTTTTTGTGGTTGTACTGTGCAGCCTTCAGTGGGTGTAAATGTCTGACTGTGTGATGGGGTGGACTCAGCCCCCCAGAGGTAAATGTACAGACACTAAAACCACCCGTCTAATATCTGAATAATAATGCAGAGCAAGCTGGGTCAGAGCCCGTCTCAGCTGTTGTCCTCTTCAAAGAGAGAATTTTACAGCCACAGTTAAAAGATGTGACTCTGTGCCTGGTCCAGGATGAACAGGCCGTCTCTGACCTATGGCGAGGCAGCGCAGTACGGGATGGAGAACGTCCTGTGGCTGAGGAGACACTCCCACTGGGGAAGGTAAAACAAATGTTTACCAGGTTTTAAAACCAGTTTTTACCTTTTACTCATGCTGTTGTGCTGCAGGGTTTATTTCTTTTTTGTTTTGGTTTTTTTTACATGTGATTTTTAGAAGAAGAAAAAACAAACGTTTGCTAATGTTGTGTTTTAACCTGTGAGCATTTACTGTACATTTTCAGTGCTTATCCTAGTCGGGTTTAATCAGTTATCATACCCCATGATGCTCTTCAACAACAGAACATGATTATGGAAAAAATACTGAATACTTTTTTTTAAAGTTTGTATAGTTTGAAATAATTAGTTTACATTTTTTTGAAGTTTTTTTTTGTTTTTTTGTTTTGTAAAAGTTCAGTGAAAACTGGTAGTTAACTGTTGAGAAAATTGAGACAAGTGTCGAATTGGTACAATTCCAGTCATTTTACTCTTGGTACTTACTGATTGGTGGGTAGTCACTAGTGTAACATAGTCGGTGCACAGCAGGTTACAGAAATGGGGAAGAAGTCAGGTAATTCTCAGTATTGTATAAGCACTCTTACCGTGTTGTCTGACCTCTTCCCCCTCTCTCACACTGTTTGCCTCAGACGGACGGTGAACTTGTTCCTCATCATCACCCAGCTGGGCTTCTGCTGCGTCTACTTTGTCTTCCTTAGTGACAATGTCAAGCAGGTTGTAATCTCACACCCACACACACACAATATGCTACTTACAAGGCCATTAAGTGACATTTGAGATGAAAACCCTTATCTAAATACAAATGCTTAAAAGTACAATATAGCATAATTTATCAGGTTGTGTGTCTGTTTGTCCACTTTGTGATACGGTTTGTTTGTTGTGCCAACATAATGCACAAGTTTCCATAAGATTATTGGCCATGTATGTACAGATTCTCACTGAGAGAAAGTTTACACACAGTGCTGTAGTTAATAATAAAGAGATGACTAGCAATAGTGGGTATGAGGACTGACATGCCCCAGCGCTAACAGAACAAGTTAAAATGACCCCAAACCAGATCTCACCGCTGTTATGCATGTCGCAGCATGCACGGATAAGGCAACACATCCCTGTCTTGTACATGTGGTGGAAATGGGAACGGCCTCAGATTTGGCTTTATAGGATTTAGTGGAAATTTATAACAGTTTATACATTTCTTACACATAAGAAAACATGTACACTACTGACCCTGTCACACTTTGTGATGTATTGCTTCTCTTTATTTTTGTCTAAACTGAAAAAATGAAGAGAAAACAATATATTCACACAGAAATACAACATGCAACACACGAGCATGAAGATTAATTTGAAGAAAATCAGAAGTCACATCTGGTTTTATGTCTGTTCCACCCAAGCACATTGTCATCCATGGTTGTTGTGAGCTCACAGGAGGGTTTGCTCTGTCTGTGGTTCCTGTGCCCTTTGACTCGTGCCCTACTGTGACCCCTTGTTAATGTCTAGAGGTCAAATGGCTTTCGGTAAACCTTTCAAATGTGTTTTTAAACTTGCCTCTTAGTTCATTGTTGATGCAGAGTAGTAAATTGTGTAGTACCGTTTCTCACCAAGAGATGATGCTGTCTGCCTGCTCTGGTGTCTTTTCCCTGCAGCCACAGTAACCATACCAGGCAGAATGCAGTACTGAGTAAACTGAAACAATGAATGTGGTTTGAGAGTTTGTGGTCACATTAATCACTGTCTTGTTCTTCTTCCAAGCCTGATTATAATGTTGTGAACTAATTAAAGTCTCTGGAATAATTAGCAAAATGTTCAATAAGTAATTCAGCCGAGGCTTAATGCATGACTGTATGATAATCAGGTTTTCTCGAGTAAAAATGCCAAACATTTGCCAAGTAAAGCTGGTCTACATTTCTATATTTATACAACTGTAAATTACATTGGATAGAATGAGTAGTTGGCCTGTGTAAGGACTGGGAGCACTGGTATCTTGTCATAGCTGTTTTTGACTTCATTAACTTGATGGTGAAAATAACCAGGATTGTTCTGGTCGGTTCAGCTCAGCAGTGAGAAACAGAGTAGACCTAACTGTTTTCACCCAAGTAGTGAAAAAGTCCCTCAACAATACAGCTTCTGGAACAAGTTTTCTGCAGAATCGGTCTCCTTCCTTCTCTCTGCCTCATGTCTCATTTCTCATTTCTCACCAGGTGGTAGAAGCAGCCAACGCCACCACCTTCAGCTGCCACATGAACTACACCAACCAGACTCAGATCCTGGTGCCGAGCTTCGACTCCCGTCTCTACATGCTCTGCTTCCTGCCTGCCATGATCCTTCTGGTTTTCACCCCCAACCTGAAGTACCTGGCTCCCCTCTCTCTGGTGGCAAATCTGGTCATGACCATCAGCTTGGTCCTTATCTACTTCTACTCACTCACGGTAAACACCGGACACTGCTCTCGTCTCTTTCCGATCAGTTTCACTTCACCTTCACCAGTACAGAGAGAGAGAGAGATCTGCTGACTTCAGTGCTGCTTCTCTACTCTGCCATTTGGCACCCTGACTGTTAACATAGGTAGGTTAGAAAACTCTCTGGGCAGGAAATGTGCGCTGCTGTAGTTTATGCAGGTGGCCAGGAAACGGTTTTGACCTGTATCATATTTTCTGTGCCTCTGTCACATGAACACATACAAGTCACACATATGATACTGTATTTTCTAATCTGAAATAAGATAGTAGGTGGAAGTGCTTGCTTGTTATAAAAATGCTGTTATTGCCTCCACTTTTATAAGGTGGCAATTACAGTTACATGGATGAGTGTGCACACTGGAAGTTATTATATATAAACTAACGGGCAAACATGCCTAACAGTAATAAATGCAATGGTCACTTTATCAGGTACACCTGTATAATCTAATGCAATTTAATACAGCAGCTCTGCCATTAGGTCGACTTCTACGACGCCTATAATATATGAGATGATGTACAGTAATTGATTCTTAGTGGTGCTGTTGTGCCAGATTACATGACGCTTTACCATCATGTTACCACTTTAATTGGTACAGTTCCATACATGATCTGTCGATCAGCAGATCCACATTGGAGACTTGCTCGCAGTCTGAAAGACATGCAGAATAGATGGCTACATCTGTTAGGAAGAAATTATTGATTGATTGCTTATATATCGGGGTCAATCCCTTGATGTATCATCTCATTTTCAACGGGGTCCCTAAGCAAGCACTCACAAAGTAACAAGATGGAACATGTTATCAACAAAGACGAGCACAATGAAATGTCACAACCTTAAACAAAAATAATAATAATAAACAGTATAACCCAGCAATCGGTGATGGCATTGATGAGAACACAGCTATCTGAAATGCAAAGAACGAACATATACAGCTAAATTATTCCAGCCAGGAGGCGCGCTATACGTCAGAGCCTTAGAGACACGAGGAACTGTAAAGCTGATCAGAACGTCGCAATAAACGGAAGGATAATTAAAATGTATACATTTAAAAATAAACCGATAACAGTGTAGTTGCTATCTTGTATCAAGTGGAAGCCAACTGATCATATCAAACATTGTACAGATATTGAAGTAATTACCTACTGCGCAAAAAAAGAAGCTTCTGCATATGAAGCAGTAGTCTGCCACCTCCAACCAGCCACACTAAACCCTCACTTTTCTCTCTGCTTCTTACACCCTGTGTCTCTGTTTCGACTCAGCTGAATGGCTCCGGGGGTTGTTATGGATAACAGGATGACTGGTAGTGACAGTCTCCTGATCACCTGCTTTCCAGCTGCAGTGTCTTTCATCAAGCAACTTCAGCTTCTTGCAGCTTTATAGGAGTCATGTTCCCTGAGAAATGGCTTTGTTTTGAAAAAGATATTTCTTGCATCAGGAACCTTACGGAGATGCAGTACTAAGAGATATATGTGGCCTGTAAGGTGTTTCTGTGGCTGACAAATTACCTGAGCAAGGACTTCTGGGAAAAGTAGAGAATAAAGGCTACAAGTAAAGTGGCAAGAGAAAGTGTGAACCCTCTGAAGTTACCTGTTTTTCTGAATTAATCATCTAAACCTCAAGTATAGACAAGCACTATGTTCTTAAGTAAAAAAATAATTTTCACACCACACGTGCTGCTGCATGTTCTCTCAAACAATTCAACCTTGGTTTCGTCAGTCTGCAAAACATTTTCTCAGTAGTGTTGTGAAGAGTCAAGCTGCTCCTTGGCAAATGTTTGGAGAAGAGTAGTTTGTTCTGTGGTGCCCTGCCATGGACACAGTGAACCATGAACAGAGATGTGAACCAGTTTTTGCAGAATGCAACGTTAATGTTCATGTGTTTTGTTTTCCCCTCCAGCACATCACATCCCCCATCAACCTCCCAGCAGTGGGCAGAGCTAAAGACTACCCTCTCTTCTTTGGAACAGCCATCTTTGCGTTCGAGGGGATCGGAGTGGTACGTGATCAGCTGAGGATAACTGGAGGAAGCTTATCCTTATCTAGATGAGATATTCAGTTACTGATGGCCCTTACCATATTTTTAAAAATGTATTCTTATACATTAGCAACACATGAATCTATACTGGCTTTATCATATGTAGTTTACTTTGGCTTTTGCTCAGTGTAAGAGTCCGTGTGTTCATAGTTCTTACATCGGTGTGAACCAGCCCATAAAGGAGAGTAGACCTTTTGTAAGGCAGCCTTGTCATCTGTCATGTTTTACATATTTATATTTGGCTTTTTTTTAAGCTGGTTTATGTATCATTTTGTTTAGTCTTTGATTATGTGCATGAAGAAAAATCTCAGGTTATCGTCATAGTTAATTATATTGCTTAATAAATCCATTGGCCAATACTGACTTTTGTATATCACTATGTTATGTGTTACTTTTGTGCTTGAAGATGCACATACCAGAGAGTACAGAGGCAAATTCTTCATCGGTGTTCAGTTCCCACCACCCAGTGTGCTGGAGACACAATTGGTAACATGACAAGTGCAGTGCAGGAGGGCCTCAGTCTTTAGCTGAAACATCAACACAAATAGCCTTCATTATAATGTCCACAACCTGCCCGTTGTGATGTTAACATTCTGGTTGGCAGGTGCTTCCTCTGGAAAACAAGATGCAGAGGCCCCAGAGTTTCCCCCTGGTTCTGTATTTAGGGATGGGCATCGTCACCTTCCTCTACACCAGCCTCGGTACCATAGGATATCTGTGCTTTGGAGAGCACATAGAAGGGAGCATCACTCTCAACCTGCCAAACTGCTGGTAAGACAGCATCAACATTCGCTGCATTTGAGTGCACTGATCAGAGTTGGATGTTGGACAATATGGAAAAAGATGCCAATAAAGAAGAAACCCACCGTTTCTTTTAACACTCGGCACTAACCTACTTACAGCTGTAAGTCAGGTTTTATACTTGTCTGTATGTATTGTAGGTTTTCAGCAGTGGTTGCGACTAATGGTGTAATAGTGACGTCAGTACAGGTGAATAATGAAGGTGGCAGAGATGTTGCTATGCTGCCATCTGGTGGTCAGTTTGAAAACAGCTGGAAACTCAATGTGCCCCCATAAAAGATAATGGGACCATATCCTAACAAATTATCAACAAGCTTTCCCACAGCAGTTAGGATCTTATCAGCTGGTTTAATCTCACTGAACATGTATTAGACCTGTGGCGCTTAACAGTTTGTGCTGTGGAGATAAGTCAGTCTGAGTCATATTCAGAATTCATCACTGTTACAGTCAGGAACAAACTTGGTGCCATAATTCAAACAATCTAAAATTTTAAATGGAACAGAAAATGGGTGAATATATTTAATTAGTTAAATTCCACCAAACTCAGTTTCTAACTTCAAGCTTCTGTTGGCTTGAGACTAGTTTTATGGTGTTTATTACCTCAACACTTTGACACTTTTTTGTCAGTGAATAATTTTCTTCAGTCTCCTTGCGCTGTCTGTGAAAAAATGAATAGTAGTGTAATATTAAAACCTGACTTCCCAGTATAACCCTCGTCACGATGCTGGTCTTAGTTACATGTGTCGATGAAGACGAGCTTCAGTCACAGGGCAGAGTTTTCCCAGAACCCAGTGGGCTCTAAAATGTACCAAATGGCTTGTGGTGGTTTTATCAAGTAAAGTGGTAAATGGAATGCACGTGTATAGCACTTTTCTACCTTGCCTGGACAAAGCGCTTTACAGATTCACCTATTCACTCACACCGATGGCGGCGGAGCTGTCATGCAAGGCGCTGGCCTGGCCACCGGGAGCAACTTGGGGCTCAGTTTCTGCTTACAAAAAATATTTAATTCATTGAGAATGTTCACCTCCATCCCACAGTGGTGACTGACGCAGGGCCCATTTTATCACCAGGTGTTGTCTTGGAGTGGTTGTATTATTTAATAATAATAAAGTTGGTAAAACTGAATACTCCCATGGGATTTGTTTGCTCATTATTTGTTACTGTTGTTTGACAGGCAGTGTTTGCTCAGGACTATAAACTGAGTCTTCTTCATCTTGTAATGCGACCTGCTGCCTTGTGCTGATGCTTGTTTGTGTTGTGTTCGTGCACCAAACAAATGTCAGTGCCACTAATGAATTACTTTTCAGGCCTGTCTTTTCTCCATGACACTTCTCATTTAACATGTTTATCTTCATCTTGTAATGTGTTTTGTGCGGATCTTGAAACATTGAGGCCTTGTGCTGATGCTTGTTTTTGTTTGTGTTGGTGCACCAAACGAATGTCAGTGCCACTAATGAATTACTTTTCAGGCCTGTCTTTTCTCCATGACACTTCTCATTTAACGTGTTTATGCCACTTTTTTTCTTTCTCTGCTTTGCTCATTGTCAATTGACACACATTTTTTTTTATTCCTGTTTCCAGGACTTATCAAGCTGTGAAGCTGCTGTACTGCTTCGGTATTTTCATCACTTTCGCCCTGCAGTTCTACGTTCCAGCAGAGATCATCATACCGCCGGTAGTGGCTCGCGTGTCAGCGAGGTGGGAGACGGCCGTCGACCTGCTGCTTCGCACCGTCTTGGTCATCTTCACATGTAAGTAGAAATCTATAAATAGTGGTTCTTAATTTTATTTTTCTAATCCCCTTATTTTGGTCAGAGGTCTTCAGTAATTAAATGGGAGGAATCCCAAAATAATGTAAAAAAAAAAAAGAATATTGGCCATATGACATAGTGACTTTTTTTTTTTTTAAAAAACCTTTAACATGAAATTGTCCTTGGCCTTGAAAATCCTGTATCAGTCAGGTCCAGGTTTGTGTGTGATGTTTGCTCAGTGGTCTCACGTGAATGGAAGCGGCCACTTGTCCTGTTGACTCACATGCCTCTGTCTGTTCCCCTTCCACTTCTAATCACACATTCCTCTGAAAGCTCTGCTGGGCTATTTATAGCAGCACTGGTCCTCCAGTTCCTGTTGATTCTCATCCAGCCAGCACTGACCTTTTAGCTCTGATGTATTATGTCCCTGGGTCACTTTGCTGTGATTCTATGTGAAGATTTCCAATACCTGGGTAATTCACCTTCCCCTGTCTGCTCCAGAGGCTCAGACTACTGTTGAATGTGGATCAGGTCTTTACATGTCTAAGGGTATTGAAGGTCATATAGGAGTTTTCCCATCACCATTTGGTCTTTGTGGACTCAGAGAAGGCTTATGATTATATGCTACAGGAGTACAGGGTGCAGTGGCTGCAAGCCCTCCACTTCTTGTATAACCAGAGTTCATATTCTTCATCTCAGTGTTTAACATGTCAGTCCTCTTCTCATTTTTGGCTCTACCAGGTTCACTCCCTGTGACTCAACCTGTTTGTGCTTTAGTGGACAAAGCTCCAGAAACTGCTGAGGGTAGACTGGGGTGAGCTTGGTGACCACAGGATCACTGGGCGAGACCAGTCTATCACAGGATCGACTGACGCACAGAGAAACAGAGATGGACAGCTGTTCAATTGCATTTAAACCCAATTTCGAGTCACCAGTCAACCTAACCTGCATGTCTTTGGACTGCAGTTGGGAGTATGCAGAGGAAACTCATGCAGACTCCAGACAGGTCCTGTTTGAACCCAGAACCTTCTGGCTGTGAGGTGATGGCGTTAACCACTGCACCACCGTGCCATGTTAAGCTGATACTGTAAAAGTGAATAGCCAAATGCAGACATGTGCCACTTCACGTCTGCACGGTCATTTGCTGGGTAGCCTGGGGTTTCATCGGCTCTTATTAGAGTGCATGTGGAGATTGTGCAGCACTGAAAAAAAAAGACTTTCTTCCAGTGGGGTTGCACTGATGCATGCTAGGATGAAGGAGGCAAGGGACTAGAGAAGGAGTCATGTAGCTCCTACATGCACATCCACACTGTGGCGATTGCTTCTGGTTTTGAATTGGAACACATGCAGTGGTTGAAGCGGCGCACTCTTCTATGTGTACAGTAAATTTTGAAGAGGATTCCTCTGGGTCTTGGTCTTTGAACTGACAGCAGGTGTCAGTTCTTGGCTCTCCAGTGGGAGAAACCTTTGCCTTTGTTAGACTGCTGCTGCTTTATGCTAGGGGTGTAAGTTTGTTTCTGTTGGTCTGTGCTGCCAGGCTATCTGAGGGTGCAGAGAAGAAACCAAGCTCTTCACAGCCATAGTGCAGGTGCATCACTTTGTTTTTAATCTTCTTCTAAATGTGAAGAAATTCACATTGACACTAAAACTCCAGCAAATATCCAGAGATACCTGCCATTATATTTACTTTTTTTTTTTTAAATACAAAATCTAATGCCATCAGAATCATTTGAAAAGTCCTGTAATCACACAAAAATGACACCACTATTGAGAAGTTCAACCCAAGTCTAGACTGCTCTTGCTTTCCATAGTACCCCCCTTTAATATAAGTCATATTCATACATGCACCCATATGTGCTGAGAAATGAGCGTGGAACAGAATCGGTGTTTTGTTCTCACCTATTCAGCAACTCCAGCGACTTTCCTCTGTGTGCATCACTTTGCCACAGGCCTGAGCTGAGCAGCCGGCTCGCGTTGTTAAGCTGTTGATGGCAACAAGACAGGACATGAGGATGTCATGTGAGCTTCCTCTTGTTCTTTCTGTTTTTGTACTGCACCTTGGAGTGCTGTGGCAGAGAGGTGGCGTGCCCCTGGGAACGCATGCTGCATGTTGTCAGGCTGTGCTGCTCTCGTGTTTTTGACCCCTCTAGAAACCTTCACCTTTACGTCTCGTGGAGCCAATTCACCTGTTTTCAGCCTCTGCTGCAGGTCGACGCCGGAAAAGTGTTGTTGTCTTTAAAGACTTTCTTGCACTCTTAGATCCCCTAAAACCCTGGAGCAGCACCCAAGGGCTCTTGTATACAGACAGGTCAGCATCAAGGCAGTAAAGGACGGCAGTCTCTCTCTGATCCTATTACTTTATCTCCTCACTCGAGAAGGCTAGGAGTCCACTGGGAGCCCCTTTGTCTCTTTGTCACTGTTGTCATTGTAGCGTCCCCAGAGGTGCCTACAGCTCAATATGTTTGTTGTTCAAACGAAGAAGTGTTTGACTTTTATCAGCTTAGGGTTTTTGACAACTTCTAAAAGTTGGGGGGGAAAAAAACCATAGAAGGCCTTTTAACAATGTGTCTGCTTTGTTGGTCTGCTTTCATTCGATCAAATTGATTGAAAGGCATGCGTTCATATCGAAACCGCATCCTGGAGGCATTAAAAAGGCTTTTACAGTCATGGCAAAAGTACTGGCACCCCTACATTTCTGTCAGATAACCCACCCGCCAAGCTACTGTTTTCATATCAGAATTGTACTGATTAAAGAAACCTTATAATCAGAGCTGGCCTTTGGCTATTTGAGCCAGTCGAGGCCTATTTTAATGGATCAGTGTCAGCTAAACTAAATCTAATCAAAATCCGATCTTTGTGCACCGCTGTCCTCCATTAACCCCCGTTGTCACTGTACATGAATTTACCCTCTTTCTACTTCCATTCATTGTTTGTTAAACAACCCAGTTATAGTTGATGTGATTTTTATTATTATATTTTTATCCATTCCTTTTGGAATGATTGAGGGCCATGTTCATTTTCAGCATCACAGTGACTGGAGTGTGCTTTTATTTCTTCACCTTTCTCAGATGTTCTGTTTCTAGAAATGTGAATTTGCTCCTCTGCCTCCGGGCCACTGGTTCCTGCTTAGGAATGTGACTAGTTTGCCCATAGTTTTCCATCTTGTCCAGGAAAACATTCTGTAGCCCGCTTTCTGTTTTGCTTAAGATGTATGTCAGTTATTTCAACATGTGGGTTTCAGAACAGATGTCATGTATAAATTTATTGCAACCAGGCTGCAAACATCCTTATTTATGATGCATTCGTACATGATATGATGCATTATGAGGACTTGTTTTCGGCTTTGCTTCAAAAGATGAACAGTCATCTGCATTTGTTGCATTTTGCCCTGACAGCCACACTCCAGTCTCTCTGCTGGTGCTTATTACCCAAGTCGTGCATAAAATCCAGGAGGCTGTTCCAGACTGTTCCCTGTTGTTTAAGATCAGCGCTAAGAGGTGTGTTCTGGCACCCCAGGGCACTTCAGTCTTCATGCACGTTAAAATCCTGTAATGTGGTGTACCTTTTGTTTTTACTTGGCATTTAATGTGAGCTTTTTGTTCCATACGTATGTGGGTACATTGACTTACAATGAGCAGAATAACAGTGGTTACACAGTGAGCTTTGAATGTTTTGCTTACACTTACTATTTAGTGCTTCAGGGCATTTGTCCATGGGGTTATTGTGCAGCTGCTTCCATGCGCACACACACAAATAAATGGGAACATTTAAGCCTTAGCAGATGTTTAAAGGAGGGGAAACAGAGGTTTTATAATAAAATAATAGTAAATATAATGACAGCACTGTAGTTGAGATTGTTATGTAGGTAAAATCACTCTTAA
The DNA here is from genome assembly GCF_001952655.1 of Monopterus albus. Classification (NCBI taxonomy): domain Eukaryota; kingdom Metazoa; phylum Chordata; class Actinopteri; order Synbranchiformes; family Synbranchidae; genus Monopterus; species Monopterus albus. Next base: position 2,514,145 of record NW_018127901.1, read on the forward strand.
AGTTCTCAGCTGTACAGGGAGTCTGGGGACATAAGAACTAAATGAAGCATCACTGCAGACTTTAGTCCCACACTGAGGAACTGCTGGGAAAATAAACTGTTGACAAGGCCATGAAATGATTTACCAACACAGAAGCGACCTTAAAGTCAAATCTGTAGCTTAAAGAAAGTCACTGGAAGGATGCTGATGTTTGATCAGGTTCTTAGGAGACCTTAGTGCCATAGTACTGAGACCTGAGCAGAGCTAGCAGCTACAGACAGGTGGCAGATTAAAAAGCCTGAATAAATGAGGGGTCGCCTCCAGGATGACAGCGCCCCCATCCACAGGACATGCTTCATGTTTTCTTCCTGTCAGCTGTCGCCACTCTGTCTAGTCACATGTTCAGTGTAGCACAAAACACTCCAGCAACTTAATAGTTAACTAATCACAAGCATAGATTGTAAATGAAACCACGTTGTCATATTGCTCTACAGTTTTGTGTTCTCTTTGCCTTGTTTGAAGTCAATGATGTTGCAGCATAAAACTTTTTTAACCTCATTTCTTGGTGGAATTAAGGTTATATAATCATCAGAATGTAAATTGATTACACCCCCTCCATCAGGATGCCACCTCCTGATTAAGTGAGTCCTCATATGCACTTGGCTCCTGTTACTGTGATATTTTTGTAATTTCATACAACCATCAGCCACAATAAATTGAACTGGGAACTTGAGTGTGCGTCCTGTTTCCACTTGGCCAAAGCTTGTGATTGCTCTCCCAATGTGTCCCAAGGCCTGAAATAATTCATTTTTAAGACATTTGTAAAGGATAGAATGAAAAGTTAAGTGAGTGCAACCACCCCCTTCAATGAATTGCACAGCAAGTTAATGTCTGTACTTTTGTACAGGTCCCCACTAGACGTACCCCTTCCTCAGGCCCACACACAATGTTTGAGTCAAATGAAGATACTTTTTATTTGTGCTGGAGTCACGGTGACTCGCTGGAGGGCAGCATATACAAAGCATTGGTCTGAAAATGAAGTATAGTACTTTGTTCTTTATCTTCTTTGTGTAACTTTTACATTTTATTCACATTGCTTCTGGTTCATCTGCAGATAAGGAGGTTTTAAAATCTACACTGTTCATTCATTCAGACACTCCTGACTTGCCACGACATCATAAAACAGTCATCTTCCTTCTTTAACATCTTTGCCGTTCTCTGAATGCCACAAAGCCCTGGCAGGTGATGGAAAGGCGCTGCAGTGTTTTGTCTCTGTGCGATTGGAGGTTTTAGGCCGACATTAGTGTTCTTGGAACGTTCCCTCTTCAGCCCTTTGAAGCTGCCTGATGATCCACGTTGTGCCTCCCTCTCGGGGAACAGCAGCCAGCACTTTAGCTACAGCCTGTGAAGGCTCAGCAAGCTTTTCGGGTACACCCTGCCCCTCACCGTCCTTGTTCACAGCCCCGTCTGCTGTGTTTGATTACTCAGAAAGCTTCAAATGTAGCTTGAAGAACACTCATTAGTGGTGAGGGCTCTCCCCTAGAAGTGACAGGTTTACTCCTTGGGAGTGTGTGGTGGCGAGCTGTTGTTGCTGCACTTCACACATGAATGTTTGATCTTGCTGTTGCCCTGTTTGGCTCAGTGAACAGGCAGTAGCAAGTTATTGATTATGGTTTAAAGAGTCCTTATCAGCTGCTGGTACTGGGCGTCTGTACAAAGAGAACAAGAACATCAGACTTCTCTCTGCTCAAGGTGGGAAAAGATGGTAACATACATGTTTCAAGGTGAAGAGTTTCTGTGTGTGTGCAGAAAGTTCTTTTCCATGCATGTAACAACACTTGTATGTAGACATTTGAACTGTGAGCATGACTGTGGAGTGTGTCAGCAGGATCAGAAACACGATCCTGGGTTGTGACGGTACAGTGCAGCTTCGGAGCGGGCACAGTGCTGTATGCTGGTCTCCATGGCAACGGGTGAAGGTGACCCAGGTAGCACCACAGTCGGTATACAAAGCATTGGTCTGAAAATGAAGTATAGTACTTTGTTCTTTATCTTCTTTGTGTAACTTTTACATTTTATTCACATTGCTTCTGGTTCATCTGCAGATAAGGAGGTTTTAAAATCTACACTGTTCATTCAGTCAGACACTCCTGACTTGCCACGACATCATAAAACAGTCATCTTCCTTCTTTAACATCTTTGCCGTTCTCTGAATGCCACAAAGCCCTGGCAGGTGATGGAAAGGCGCTGCAGTGTTTTGTCTCTGTGCGATTGGAGGTTTTAGGCCGACATTAGTGTTCTTGGAACGTTCCCTCTTCAGCCCTTTGAAGCTGCCTGATGATCCACGTTGTGCCTCCCTCTCGGGGAACAGCAGCCAGCACTTTAGCTACAGCCTGTGAAGGCTCAGCAAGCTTTTCGGGTACACCCTGCCCCTCACCGTCCTTGTTCACAGCCCCGTCTGCTGTGTTTGATTACTCAGAAAGCTTCAAATGTAGCTTGAAGAACACTCATTAGTGGTGAGGGCTCTCCCCTAGAAGTGACAGGTTTACTCCTTGGGAGTGTGTGGTGGCGAGCTGTTGTTGCTGCACTTCACACATGAATGTTTGATCTTGCTGTTGCCCTGTTTGGCTCAGTGAACAGGCAGTAGCAAGTTATTGATTATGGTTTAAAGAGTCCTTATCAGCTGCTGGTACTGGGCGTCTGATGTACAAAGAGAACAAGAACATCTGACTTCTCTCTGCTCGAGGTGGGAAAAGATGGTAACATGCATGTTGTAAGGTGAAGAGTTTGTGTGTGTGTGTGTGTGTGTGTGTGTGTGTGTGTAACAACACTTGTATGTAGACAGAACTGTGAGCGTGACGGTGGAGTGTGTCAGCAGGATCAGAAACACGATCCTGGGTTGTGACGGTACAGTGCAGCTTCGGAGCGGGCACAGTGCTGTATGCTGGTCTCCATGGCAACAGCTG
>NW_018127901.1:2517116-2517885 GCF_001952655.1 Monopterus albus
TGCTGACATGTAATGAGCGATCCTTACAGTTCCTGTTTTATTTTCTCTCCCAGTGCATTGTTGTCTGCCTGAACTGGGAGATGATAATTCAGTTACAGAATTTAAGACAAGAGTAAATAAAAAAAAAAATACAGGAAGCTCATTTTAAAAGCAACTGGACTGAATACAGTGTCATTGGTGATGGTCTGAAATGTAGTGTAGCCCAGATGTAAACTTTGTACCATCAGACTAACAGTGTTTGAATATGATGAAGACATATACAGAGTCTTAAATGTTTCACATCAGCTGTAGTTTAGCGGTGTTGAAGCTTTATTAAAGCTGCTTCACCCCCTGTCGACCACAGCCTTTCATCCTGTCTGTCTGTCTGTCCTCCTCCAGGTGCTCTCGCCATCCTGATACCAGAGCTGGACCTTGTCATCTCATTGGTTGGCTCAGTCAGCAGCAGTTTCCTGGCACTGATCTTCCCTCCCATCCTCCAGATCCTGATATTTCACACCGAGGGCCTGTCTCCACTGGTGACCATCAAGAACATCGTCATCAGCCTGGTGGGGCTGATCGGCTTCCTCACAGGAACCTACATTGCCATCGTGGAAATCGTCGCCCGTAACAGGCTCGATCATGGCGAAGCGCTCTCCTCCTACATGGTCCAGTGATGGTGGACATATCCCACCCTGGATGTAGAGAAACCACTTTAGGGCACATTCTAAGTATTTCTTTGATTTGCTGCTGTCATACACGGCAGTTACTTTGGGGTTAATGTTGAAGCTAT
>NW_018127901.1:2517913-2530558 GCF_001952655.1 Monopterus albus
GTACTACAGTGTCCTGTTATATGTGGTGTACATGTTTATGTATGTCCTCAACTCCTGCCATTTAGTGCAGTCGCACAACAACGTAATCTTGGTACAAACTAATTCCTTCATGCCGGAGAGATCCTGATAAGGAGGTTTCTAGAGGCAATTGAAGGTCCAGATCAGACCGTTGCTGTGTGGACTTCTCATCCAGAGGAAAGACAGAAACCCAAGCGAGACATCTGCCCTTCAGTTGTGCTTTGATTTAAGCCTTATTCAGTCAAGTGGTGCACAAGCTTTAAATCACACAACTGTAACTTAAAAATCAGTATTTCAAAAAGATTTTCTTTCATAACAAAACCTAGAGCAGAACGTGGTTCTGTTCCAAATGAATAGGAACCGTAGGTTCCCCCATCCGATCACGGCAGCGAGGTTAAAATCTGCTATGTTATCAAATGTTGCATGTGTGTGAGCACATGTTTTATCTGTACTTTTAAAGTACAGAAGTAAATTACATTCAGCAAAACAGGAGTCCTTATTAATTATGAGCTCTGCCCCTTATAATTAGGACTTGGTGTCTCATAATAACAAGAGCTTCATCTTATAACCACAAAAAGACAAGTCTTGTTGTGATTATCATCGATCACAGGTAACAATGCAGATTGTTGTGGAATCAGGTTCATTATAAAAGCCAGTTTTAGTTTTCCTGTTTAGTTCCTTCATAAGGCCAGGCGCTACTTGGCAGTCAGTCGTAATGCAGCTTGTGACAACCTGGACATGGTTTCACTGGACTGGATTCATGTGGAAAAGGCTTAGGTCCAGCCTCACTTGCTGCCAGTAAACACTTATACAGTTGAGGTTAGGTTAGAGTTACTGCTCTGCGGTCGTGGAACTGCGGAACTTCATGGAAATGGGACAGACACGAGGTCACAGTGACCTTGACCTTTGACCACCACAATCAGATTAGTTCCTCCTTGAGTCCAAGTGGACATCTGTGCCAAATTATTTCTCTCAGGCTTTTGATTATTTAAAGAACACATGAACTCATCTACAGCTAGAACTAAAGTGAAATCAAAAGTAAAATAGACATGTAACACAAACTGTTGTGGTGCGATTGGTGGACAACCATGGAACCAAGACCAGGATTTGATAAGGCCCCAGACTGATGAGCACACTGAGAATTAGTGGAATCAAAACTGATACCCTGAAACAAAGACGTGTCAGACGCTGGAAACTTGTATGTGGAGGCTCTTGTGTGCAAAATCTTTGTTCTCGTCTTTAAAACTTTTTATGTTTTAATATTTGGGTATTTTTGAAAAGATGTTTTTTAATGTACAAACAGCATGAATTTTTAAGATTTCTAGGACAAATCATAAGTTATATCAGTTTATTACAGAGAAACTGCATGTAAGATAATGTTCTATGTACTGTATGTAATATAAAACTCAAGGTTTATTTACAAGCTGTAGGGGTAAGATTGGAAAATAAACCCAGTTTGTCTGCATCAGTAGAAAAAGGCCAACCTGCACTGTACGTTCCCTATAAACCTTCTGTACCGTTGTCTTCTGTGTTTCCTTGGCAGCATAAAGAGAGTTAATTACTTTATTATTTTTATTATCTTGATCTGTGCAAACTGGGTAAACCTGAATGCTCTGAGCCTTATGTGTGAGGGAGAGTTCACAGCTGTTGTCTTTGTGTAGTTACTCATCTATCCAATGATTAAATACCTATTTTCTCTGGCACTTATGGATGGATTTATCTGGTGCAGCACATTTTTTCCCAGTTTCCCTTTGGACACTTTAAGAGGAAAGGAATGACAGCCACATTCATTTGTGCACATTTCTTTTTTCCTTGCTCAGAATAAATGTTGCGTTCAATATCCACGTGTGCCTTATTGTCATTTGAGGAAGCTGCCAAACGTTTCTTCTTGTCTTTGTTAAAGTATTGATTCCCTCTGACATTTGAAAGATGAATTCATTCTAGTGTCGGCTGCCCAGTTCCCCAGTTCCCCTCACTGGAGCCGCGGAGAGCGGGGGTGACAGTGGTGAGGTGGGTAGAGCAGTCGTTTCCCAACGGGAAGGTTGAAGGTTTGAATCTCAGTGCCTATAGTCCACATGTCAGTCCTTGAGCAAGACACTAACCCCCCCCCCAAGTTGCCCGTGATGGCGGTGCATATGCATGCAGCAGGGCCCTCAGCTCCGAATAAAATTTCATTGTACGTGTTACAATAAAATAAAGCTGCTTCTTCTTTTTTTGTTGTGCTTCATTTATGCTATTAGCTGAGTTGCAGTTCCAAACTTTTAGAGCAGTGTCATTGACTCTTTGTGGACTTCAGCTTGGCGTTCAACACCATCATCCCGGACATCCTCCACTCCAAACTGACCCAGCTCACTGTGCCTGCCCCCACCTTCAGTGTGACTAATCGTTCTGAGTTAGTTTTGAAAGGGGCCAAGTGTGAAAACACCCTTAGTGTGGTTCTTCATAACACCCACTTTGAGTGACAGGTCTTGAGATTTGGAGACCAAGCGGTGAGTGTGACAAATCTTTACACAGTCACAAGAACTTGTGTTCCTTGTAAGGGTGATTTTCATTTTTAGATAGAAATGAATATAATTAGTTAGGGTTTTTATTATATAGCATACATAAGTCTATATACTTTAATCTCACAGTTGTGTTTATGTTTATGTAGTTACATATCTACATATCACCCTATGTGTTCACTGAATCACTGGTCAGTATTTACTGTGTTAGCTAACTGGAGCACTGTTTAACATCAAGGGGGACTGGTTCACTAAAACACTGAATCTCATTAGATTTACAGCTTTGGCAAAGAGGGTCCACAGTTAATTTATTGTCACCACCTGGCTAATGGGCCGGGGGAGCTATAGTTTATTGCATCCTAGGATAGTTAAACAGAGATTAGATCTGAGGCCAGGAAGAGGAGGAAAACTTCAAAGGTAGAACCATTACACACACACAAGCAGAGCAGTTTTATTGGAACTGGAAAGCAATGTGTAAAATGTAGCAGTTAGTTGAAAACAAAGGAAGATGTAAGTGTCTATGTAGAAATTAAGAAAGAGTAGGAATTCCTCCCCTTCTGGGGCGCTGTCCACGACCATTGGAGCAGAGAGGATGGTTGGAGGACGGACGGACTGAAGGACCAATAACGGGAGAGTTAAGTTTAAACCACGACTTCTCCCCAACACTTTTGGACCAATCAGATAGTAACATCTTTTCATACAAATATTGTATACCGGCAAGTTGAGGACAGTCTTTTCTGTTTTTCCTAAACAGTGAAGATCCATGTGCACATGCTTATTTTGATACGTTAATGCATAATAAATTTCACACTGTGAAATATCTTTATATTAGTCTTTTCTTTTCAATATAAAAGAACATGCCTCACATCCTCCCTGTCTTTCCTCTTGTGAGCTGCGTTTACACTAGTGTTGGAAACTGGTGTGTGAAATAAAGCGACAGACTGAAGAGGCACCTCACAGTGAACGTTCGTTTATTAAGACAAACTTTCTTGTTATGTTTTTGCAGACTCATCAACATTACAGACATTCAGTGGAAACACTCTCCACAGTCTTAGCTCACAGACAGACAGACCCTTCTCCATATGTGGGCATACCCGATCACACCCAGCTCTGATGAAACATGCTGAAGATGCTCAGCCAGAGAAAACAGCCAAACATCACATTTCAGCCTGGTGTTTATTTAGTCTTTAAGATAACTTTTTTTGGTGTGAAAGGCTGGAAGCTTAAAATCTGGCTGTTGAAAGTTGTTAGTTTCCTCCTTCAGAGAAAAGAAGCAGCTCAGCACAACTTCATGTCAACAAATTTAAGCAGATTTCAGTGGGAAAGTGTCTTCAGTCACTCCTATGTAGCTTTGGGCGTTAAGCTTTGGGATGCAAATCATTTCAAATCAAGAGGGCCGAAGTCAAGGTCAAGGTCACAGTCAGATTGCAGGTTTTGATTTTGTTGAATAAAGTGGTAACATCTGTGATTCTGGTCCAGCTCTGTCTGTACCTGTCTGGCCCCTCCATACATTTGTTTGTCCCGGTGAGAGTTTGGTTCGTTACTTCAAAAAATCATAGCTATCAAAATTAAAATCTCTAAGTAATTATTGTGAACAAACAAAGAAGGCTGGAGACAGAAAAAGTTCTACATTTTACTGTCCTTAAAAAAATCTGTGTAGTGGAAAATGACTCTCTTGTTCACTGAGGGGGGTCAAAATGAAGCAGGGGTAGAAGGTCATCACAGTGTTTTAATTCAAACAGTAATTCTTGATTTTATTACCAAAGAAAGTCATGATAAAAGACATTAAACTTACAATCTGGTCTCTGTTTCCCTCTGCCTGTATTTTATAAATCTCTCAGTTTCCCTGAAGGCATCACTGATAACTCTCAGTGTGGCATCATTTATTTAACCTCATCTCCACTCTCCACCTCCTAAAGTTCTTTTTCTCTCTCATACAAAATGTTTTTCTTCCTTCTCTACTTTCATAGTTTTATTTCCTTTTCATTACTATGTTTTTTTCCTCTTGATCAAGGTCAAATTTTTGTTTTATTTTTCCTTTCATCACTTGTTAATAGGCTTTTCTCATCACAAAAGTCCTGACAAGACAAGACACATAAAGTACATCCCAAGAAAGTCGCTTCTCTCACTTGCCTCTTTTCCTTGTTTCTTAGTCCCGCTCACATCAGCTGCGAAGAAAACATGAGGAGAGAGGACTCAAGAAAACATGTTATTATGAGATGTCCTTTCCTCAGATCCTTCATCTGAAGCATCCTGTCACCAGGGGCGCATCTCATGTCTCTTATAAGATTGTTCCTGCTCCTGTTCAGTCGACCTGGAAGCTGCTGTGGTCCACTGAGGACGCAGAATGTTCCAAGTCTCTTACATCAGTTCCTAGGACTGAGGAGCGTGGACCGAGGATGGTGCTGGAGGAGCCATGACTGAGGAAACACAAGACCATCCTTCGCATCAAAAATCAGTTGGTGACAGGACGCTTCAGATGAGGGATTGGAGAAAAGGATGTCTCCTGTCTTTAATAGCGTTTCCTCGAGTACTTTCTCCTCATGTTTTTTCCTCGCATCTTGCGGTCCTCATAGGAGACATGAGATGTGCCCCCAACTGATTTCTGATAACAGGGCATCTCGTGTATCCTTGGTCATATCTCCTCCAGTCGCCTCTTCACTCCGCAGTCCTCAGAGCTGATATAAGTGAACTGGAACGTCCTCGACCTCTGGGTCGACCGGGGACCGAGGATTAGGGATGATCTTATAAGAGACTTGAGATGTACCCTCAGTGTAGCCTCTCAGCAGTGAAACTTGAAGATGGCCAGGACAATCCTCTTGTACTCCTTCCTGAATTTGTGGTTCAGGACTCCGTAGACAACAGCGTTGAGGCAGCTGTTGAAGTAGGCCATGAAGTAGCTGGCCGTGAACAGCCATTCTGGTATGACCCGGCTCAGCCTGGAGTCCAGTGCCACTGCAAGGCCAATCAGATTCAGTGGCCCCCAGCAGACAGCAAAGAGCACGAACACCACAAACATGGTCAGGAAATTGCGGAGGTCATGGGGCTTGATCTTTGGTCGCGAGTCTGGCTTGACCCTCTGCCTCACCTGGATAACAAGGATCCAGATCCGTAGGTAACAGTATGAGACAATGCCCATTGGCACGATGAAGTGCACCACCACCACCACGATGGTGTACAGCGAGCTGACCGACTGGGCAAAGGTGCAGGAGTAAACTCGCGGGTCGTACTGCAGCGACTCCACGAACCAGTTGGGCACGATGGCGAGGATAGTGAGCGCCCACACGAGCATGACGTAGCACATGGTGTTGCTGCTAGAGCAGAGCTTGTCGTATTTGAGGCTGTGGCAGATGTAGCAGTAGCGATTGATAGCGATGCCTGTGATGTTGAAGACCGAGCCGATGACGCTGAGACCCATGAGGAAGCCACTGATCTGACAGTGGATGTGGCCGGCGATCCAACCGTCATGGAAGATGGCGGTCAGCACCAGGGGGTAGGGATAGAGGGCGACCAGCAGGTCAGCAAAAGCCAGGCTCACCGCGAAGGCGTTTCCTGCAGGACGAGAGGAGGGAACCAGATGAGGGGCAGAATCAAATATGACCAGAACAGACTGTGAAAGGTGAGGAAACACAAATTATACTTATTTATATGGGATAGGTGAGTGTGAAGTTTTTATTTTAATAACTGCATCTGGCACCAAATAACGTGCACAGTAGTTTCACCTGCTTTCCTGAGTTTCCTGTTCCTGAACACGGAGACAATGACCAGCAGGTTCCCCATAACATCGACCACGATGGTCGTGATCAGGACGCCGGCTAACACGGCAACCACCCAAGGGAAAGGCTGGTACTGCTGACCCTGGGCGCCTTCATCCCCTGCTGGCGTGGAGTTGCGGGGCCCCAAGGTCCCTTCCTCCATGGAGGGCTCATGGTCCTCCTGGGACATCAGTTGCGGAAGGTGCCTCGGGTCGACGAGTCGCATTGGATCGTGGTCGCGGAAGTTCGGTCCATTCAGCATAACGCACAGCTGTCTGACAAGGTCTGCCTGGAAGCTGTGCGCATCGATGTGCGCAATGGCACCGGAGCAACGCGTTCGTCGATCTGGTCATTTACTCTCCCAGGGAATCATCACTGGAAGTCATTCAGAAACCGCACCGGATTCCTTTAAATGCCACACGGTTTCCAGTCTGTCATTTAGTTCCCATTTAATCTGAACAAAGAAAACTGCAGATCGGACGCTTTTCAGGTGACCCTCTTCATTTTGTCAATCACATCATTTCGCGGAGCTGGAATGATCTACTCTGAGGTTTCATTCACAAATCCTCTCCAAACATAATTTCGTTGTACGTGTCACAATGTTACAATGACAATAAATAAAGCTTCTTCTTCTTATTCATGGTTCCAGCTTCATTCTGTTTTAGACGGTCTGTCTCTCAACGCGCTGGGTTCGCGGTCATCACCCTCTCACAAGCGGAAAGCAACTTCAGCTCTGAGCTTCTGAGTGCGTGTCGATGAGATTTAAACGCGTTTTAGTCTCTCTCTCTCTCTCTCTTTTTCTCATTTAGTCTCTCTCCCTGTCTTGCTACTGTGGTTGTGTGTATGTTGTCGTATCACACTGTCCATATGATCCAGCAGTAATGCGCTCTCGTTATGTCCTTTCGTCAGTTCGTCCCTGCTCTCGTCCGCTTTTCTTTTTCAGTATATTTTCGTTTCTTCCTCTTTTCTACTTCGTCTCTTTCTGGCCTCCATTTGTACATCTTCCAAGTTTTTCACGCGTGTGGTTTGATGTAATCTCTTGTTCAGCCTCATATTGCCTCTTCCAGATGATGTTGGCGCACCTTCACGCTTCGGGGGCGCGCATCGTGGTCTATGGCCAGTCTTTCATATTCCCCTAAAAACGGCAGGGGGACACATTATCACCTCTGATTCTCAGTAAGGAACCTTTGACCTTTGTGCTACCTGCTCGTTTTCATAAAACATGCACATTAAAAGGATGAGCAGACTTTAACCTCACTTAAATTTAAGGATTCAGATATGCCAGAAGTGCCTCTGTCGCTGCTGCTCTATAAGGTAATGATGTTGGGAAGGACTGAGGACTTAAAATGGAATGAAAGATTTTTTAAAATATCAATTCAGGTTTTTGCCTGTTTGAATTTGCTTTAATACAATCAATTACAATCCTCAGAAACTGAATACTTGCTTTATTATTATAATTATCAATAGTAGTGATAGTAGTAATACTAGTAGTAGTATTGTGTCATTGTGTTGACAAAACAGTGTGAACCTATACCACAACATTTCCTTCCTAGCAGACTGTGGATGCAAATGCTTCCTTGAGCCTGACAGATTGCAAGAACCAACGAGGAGATTTGTGTTAGGAACATTTCAGGATAAACTACTATTACAAGAAGAAACTGTGACAATAAGCTCATTATTTCATAGGGTTTATACAGATGACATATAATAAATGAAAGGCACAGTGAGATCATTTGAAAAAAACTTACTTTTTGTCTGAACGGAGCCACAAGCAGACTTCTAAATAACATTACAGCAGCTCAGATTAAAACAGTTCAGCACAGGAACGTGCACACTGGAGTGAACAAGGAGCTGGATCTAGACCATAGGCACTGGTCCAGCAGAAGAAGGTGGGAGTGGGTGTATAAAAAACAAGACAGTTCCCAGAGAATATGATTAATTTATTCCCACCTCAATTGCAACGTTCGCCAAGTCTTTATATTTTCTTCCAAACAGGTCAAATTCTGTCTCCTCCCTCATCTGACATGCACTTTGTTGGTACTTGAAACACCCGAGTCTGTGCTGTGAATCATGTGTGTGTTTGTTACACGTACATTAAGCATACACACATTACACAGTATGTTCAAACCCACCTGCGCTTCTTTGTTTGTTTTCCAATATTTCTGTCTTCAGTAGACAGCCTGGCCAAAACGCCCAGAGGGAGCAGCGATGTACGGCAGGAAGGTGCAAGAAGTCTGACATACTCAAACAGGTTCATAGTAGATGTTATCTTTATTTGCATTCTCTTTACAACATTGAAAAACAAAAAGGGAAAGACGGCATCTTAATTCAATCTCTCACAGAGAAACAACAGATCAAAACATGGGGAGGCCCACATTAATACAAAAATAAACTTTATGAATGAAATGAATGAAAACAATTCTAATGTACATTCAAGTGAATTATATTCTAAACAGCAACACACAGATACGGACTGTACGCACAACACAGTACCTGTAGATAAGATCTCTTTTGTACAAGGATTAGAAAACTTGTTTTAACTAAAACAGAAGTCACAGTTAAACCATCAGTGGCATATGTTTTACATTAACCCACAGCATAAAACAACATTGGCTGTTTAGTGACACATTTTCATATTTCACAAAGTAAGTGGAGCTGACACTGACATACAGCAAAGGGTTAATGTGAGGAGAACAGGAACCGAGTTGGTCTAATAAAAAAGCTGGTCAGCTGGAATTTTTATGAGCAGCCTGATGAAGACCAGGTTTTCAAACAACACTTGTCATTGATCCTCAGAAATTCTCAGTTCTTGCTTAAACATTGTCGTTCTTAAACATTCTTGGACTGAAACACAAAAGCAAAAATACGGGGAATGGAAGTGTGATTTTTAGCATCCAGGTTATTAATTGGCAGTTTTTAAGATTTGTTCCCCTATTAGGAAATGTATTTCTCCTAAAGTTTGATGATATACCAGGGCTCCAGACTGCGAGTGATCAGTGGCATGTTGCGTCCAAATTTGTTTAACGTGTGCCTTTTTTCAAAGGCCACGCTGGGTGTGAAAACAGCTTGTACACAAAAGATGCTCTCACTGGAAAAACAGCGGACAGACGTAATAATCTAAGTGAAGCCGTTTATCTGCAGGTCTGTCACTCGCCTGTCTCCAGGCAGAGACTTCCAGTTTACTGAATGTGTCGATTCATGCTGACTCCGAGACGCGCGTCATCCCTGGAGCCCTTTTTATGCTTAGTTTATTTTTCCTTTGACGCATTTATTTCAAGTGTAATCACCACAGACACAGCTGCTTAAATCCAGGTGATCACCTGTTAGACTATTTATGTTGGAAACTAGTTACTTGAATTCATTGGCTTATATTTCAGTTGAATATGTTGACTGCTCGGCTTTACTACAACAAAGCTTCAAACTTGTTCCAGATGTGATTTTCCCATTGGCTGTGTTTGAAGTTTCCCTCTCTCTGAATTAAATTTTAAATACAGGCTGTGTACTTTGGATGGTAAGGTTATTTAAAATAATTACTGAAAAATACAGATTCTTTTTGCCTTGTGTTGTAAAACAGAGGTGGTGCCACCAGTGTGAAATGTTCATCTGGAGCCCTGTATACAGTATTTGCCCTTTGCGATATCATGGGGAAACGGCAATTAGATACACAAGTTGCATGTTTTGTGCGTGGAAACAGACAATGAGATGCTGCATTTTAAAAAGGAGTTGACTCGTGAACTTAAGCAGAACAAGAGTAGTTGGATCCAGATTTAGAAGCTTTGCATACTAAACAGAACAAATCATCAGATGGTAAGACTATTAGATTGGTGGATACTAACAAGTAAGAGCATTACAGAGTGCAGATGGAAAGGCCCTGATTCCTTTCCACCTGCCTTTAGAAGCCAAAGCTCAGCAGCAGCACAGCAGTGACTAAATACCTGTGTGTATTAGAGTTTGCAAAGTCAGCACATTACTGAAAAAGACTTTCAGGTTTCAATGGTTGTTTTAGTGATGGAGGGTACAAACAAATCAGTCTGAGCTTCAGGTTTGAATATAAGCTGAAGAATAAACTGCTGAATGGCCAAACTGATCAGGAGTTTAGTTCATTGGGAAACACTGAGAAATCACATATGGACTGGAAATGACAGACTTGATTGTGGCTCCATAATTTAATTGGAACTGGAAGTTGATAATTTAATGTTTTGGGACAAATCAGGCAACATGAAGGAACATGTAGAAAACGGCTCCTCCACTTCATTTAATAAATAAAATACCTGCAAAATTTTAATAAGGAATTTAGGTGTATTTGCCACTATGATGATTTGTTACTTTTTAGACACTAATTGATTAATCAGTTAACTTAGAGATATCTGAAGTGAACAGCCAAACAGAAAATGAATCAACTGTTTGTACTACTGGTCTCAAACATCAGTTTAATTACTAATGCGATGAATAGTTTGACTACCGGTACTTTGTTTTACAGGAGAGTCTTTGTGATTAATCAAGAAAATTAACTGAAACTGACAAGTAATTGATATTTGTAGCTCCAAAGTCTTTATCAAAGACTGGTATTGGTATTTAATTGTGAATGTTGTGGCTCGTGATTCTCATTTAATTGTAGAAAATGCCGTTCAGGCTAAAAAGACTATTCAGTGCAACACATTCACTTTTTAGTGTGCTGCATACTGCACACTAGCTCTTGATCCAAATAAGCATTTCTCGTGTCCAGGGCTTGTATATTTACATCATTTAAAATGGCTGCATAGACATTTCTTTGCTTGTGCAAATACTACTCCACATTAAGTGAACTTGCTCACAAACACAAACATCTCTGAAGAAAATACTGTACTCACACTCATTAAAATCCACGAGAAGATGCTTAAGGATTAAAAATATGCAGAAATAACAGTAATGGAAACAGCATTGGTACTAGTGTAACACTCAAAATATATCTACTGTACTTCACAGCTAACAGTCACCTTGTTATTTGTATTTCTGGCTTTTTTTTTTTTTTTTTTTTTTTTTGAGGATCCAGCCCCCTTTCTTTTAACAGACGGAAACAGTAAGCAGATCAGTGAGTCCAGTGAAACGTGTATCCTGCATGAAATGTGCTCAAATGTCACTTTCAGTGCATCCAGATTAAGGGGTTGGTGTTAGACACACATTAGGTTAAACCTATGTTTTATGATATTCTTGCAGTTCTTTTGTGACCAGTTAAATTTCATATGAACACACACACTTGCAAGATTTGGGTATGTTCAGTCCTGTTTGTGATTTGTGTTTCATACAATGCTGTCTCACCTTGAATCACACAGGAAGCAGTTGGCTTGTCAGACACATTTGAGAGGTGAAACTATGATTTGGAAGGCAGAGTCTCCCATGTTGAAGCTGTACAGTTTGAAACAGTCCACAGTTGAGTCAGTAATACTGGTCAATTGTCACAACCCTAACAAGTTAAGGAGTCCAGTGTTTCACCTAGGTTAGTTGGTCAGGGAGGGCAGATTTTGCCTGTTCTTCCACCAGGAGCCAGATGCTCTCAAAATAATGGGCCATTCTTCCCTTTCACTGTAGTATTTTTTAAATCATGCCGCTGGTGTAGTCTAACTGCTGAAGTGCATCCAGTTTCAGTGTGTCTCTCTGTCTGACCGAGGGTGGGGCTTAGCTACATACAAGGTTCAGGACAGAGGCCACCCAAAATCCTTCCTTCAGAGTTTTGCAGAGGCGTAGCCGTGTTAACTGGTGCTTTATAAAATCTTTTATTTTCCTGATCCACTGCTTGTTTTGCTAGCACGGCTCCCTCTCTTCATTCACTCTATCGTTTGGCCATCTCTGCTCTACTTCTCTCCTAGTGAAGTAAATTTAGAAGACATGCAGTGAAATTTAGCACAAAGAATAAATTAACGGCTCTAGTTGAATAGAATCGTATTGTTCGTGAATGTATCATCACTAGGGTTGACGTTTGCCCATCTTTTTAGCCTGTCTGCTGGCGCTTACTGGTGTGTGGAACTGTGGCAGTGCACGGGGCAGTGGAGGAGCTAGAAGCACCCTGGGCACTGATTCCAGGCTCAGGTTCGGTAACGGCACTGAAAGTTGATAGGAGACTGAAAAAAAGCTGATATTGGTCTGGTCTTCCTTCTGCGCTCGATGCTCGTTCATGTCGGCTTTAAACTAAAGCCTCTGATGTTGCACCAAATGCACGTCTCCAGCTCGTGTTACTGTCAATCAGACATGATCCTCATCTTAGCTGTAAACATGGATAAGCCACGCCCTCACTAGGGACACAACAGAATAGTGGTCACAGTGAAATGCATATATGACAGCACCTGTTTTGTGCGTTTGCTTTTGGGCGGTGGGGGCTGCAGTGGCAGGTCCCC
>NW_018127901.1:2530633-2615018 GCF_001952655.1 Monopterus albus
CTGAAGGAACCCAATGAGTCCTTTAGTCTGGCACAGCGAGACTACACAGCTTTGAAAGTCAAAGGAATGAAAGACACCTGAGCTACTGCTTCACACGGTGCTTTCCTCTCTACCAGGGTGAAGAGATGACTCAGATCTTACAGTGAGAGACTGTTCAGTAGTTTCAAACAGTCCAGTCTGAGATGTGCACTTGCACACAAAGCTGCCTTACAATGGAGGAACAGTAGATAGGTGGCATGTACTTGCATTGTTTAGGTTTCCAACTGAAACTAAAACTATAAATAATTACTGAATGGATGCACATTCCCGCAACAAGATGAAGTCAAAAGTTGGTCTTAAAACATCACCTCATCACAGCTCCCGTAATCACTCTCCACCATACTTGACCCATCGTAGCTGCGTGGGTTCTGCCCTGCTGGTTGTGTTTGCGGCTGGCCAGGGTTTGGCTCTGGCAGCGTGCTGACCTGCTCTGCGTAAGATGGCATGGCCACGCTTAGGCGCATACTGAGTCTCTTGTAGCCGGAGACGTTGTCGAGGCTGCGGGTTTGCTTGGTGGGGTAGTAGCTGATGGCGGTGTACTCGTTGGGACACTGAGAGCTGGGAAGAGGAAGCCCGTCAGGACCCAGGAAGTCATCCAGGTTCTGGTTGCTATAGCATGGTGGCAGGGGTGCACGGCGGTCGGAGCGATCCAGTGGGAATGGGAAGCCACCGAATCGAGAGTTCCTCCGCGAGTCCATGGTGGAGGTGGAGTAGGTGTCCTCTACAATGTCAAATTGGGGGAACTCATGGACAGTTGGGCGGCCATAATAGTCAGGGTCTGCTGGGTAGACTGAGGAGAGAGGACAGAAAAACATCAGAAGATCTACTAGTTTATCTGTTGGTCATCTAAGGCTGAGAGCTCCTCCGAGTTAAGTCCCTGTATATTTTCTTCTACATTTCATCTCGGTTCACAAAGGCGATACAGCCTTCGTCAGCCTTCAGTAAAACTACATATCTGTAACTCTTTTACATCGTCAGCAGGAGCCAGTAAGCTTGGAGCTGAGAGGCTGACACTCACATTGTTTTGGTCTTTTGATGACAGTAAGACAAATATAGAATATTTAACATTTCCCATAAGTTTTTAGTATTTTATAAATGCAGTAATGTGAAAATAACACGTAGTTGATGAGTGATTAGGAGTTATGAAAACATCTGTCGTTTGCTGCAGTGGCACTTCAACAAAACTGTTAATTTAAAGGTATTACACTTTACAAATGTACTCTTCTTTGTGATTACATGCTCATGTTTTGTTTTTCTCTTTCTGTTACCTGCACCATGTCATTTTACCCTCTTTCCATTTGACAGCCATAAACTACTTAATGATGGCTGACAGTCACAGGGCCCTGTGACTGAACACTGTCACCAGCTCAGCAGTCATGGTGGTGACAGAAGACAAAGGCCATCATCTCACATAGTTAAACCAGCTGTAGTTAAACAAACACTCACCTTCATAGTTCATGTCCCAGTGGTTCTTCCTGATGGAGCCGCTGTCGGAGGTGGATGGCGGCCTGGGAGGGGGGTTGGGGGCCACGCTGCACACAACTGGCCCCTGTGTCTTTGGAGAGCAAACCCCGCCTCCTGACAAAGTGATCTGGCTGCGTGGGCGAAGTGACCTGAACGGCGTGTGGTCAAGGTCGTTGGTCAGACTGCCCAGAGAGCTCATCTCTATGGGCATGGCTTCACGGTTGTTGGCTTTCAGGCCCTTGGCCGCACTGGGCTGTGAATAGCTGCATGTGTGAAAAGAGAGATGATTTCCATTAGACGCTTGTCTTTGTGGAGTAAGTACTGAATTCCTGCCTCCTTAACTAGCCGGTTAGGCGTTTCAGGGTGTTGGAGAGGAGTAGGGAAAAAACTGGGAGGCAGAGAAGTAAAACATCTTTCTGAGAGTGTGTCCCTATTGTCATCCCTGTGCAACTTCACCCTTGGATTTTAGAAGACATTCTGTTTCTGCAGCAAGCGATCCTCCTGTTTCTTTCTGTGGTCAGACACTCCCCCTTAGCTTTCTGCTGGATGTACAAAGGCTTTGCAACTATGTGGAGGAAGTCAGTAAGGCTGCAAGACAATGATATTTGTCCTGCCAAGCTGTTTTAACAGTGTGTGGCAGTGGAAACTGTGGAACAGAGTTTGAACTAAGCTTGGGCAGTATTATGATATACCACAGTTTTTAGAAATGCCAGAGATTTTCAGTATTGTCAAAACATGCTGCTTTTTCTCACTGCCATTTGATTTGATCTGGATTAAAGCTTGGATTTGATTTTCTGATCCACCTGGACATCAGAGTGATCCAAAACCTGTGTGTGTGTATGTATATATACGATATATGATTGACTCTGATCCACTCAAAGAGGGGTAACAATTCTGGGCCCTGGTGACATGTTGGGAAGGTATTAAGGTATGAAAACATAGATACCACCCAAGCCTAGTTTTAACACAGAGTAGAGCTGATTTTAGCAGAGTGAGAAAAAGCATTACAGTATATCTCTATTTCTTTTTCCCCACAGCATGTAGCCTGGACTACTGAAATATGTTGAAGACACAAAACTGCTCTTACCCGTTTGAGTCCTGGACACAGACTGGCCTTTTCTTCTTTTGCTGAATGTAACGTTTCCTGACGCAAACGAAGATGCCGACCAAGAAGAGTAATCCAAGCATGCTGGCAGCGATCTCCATGATCTCCACGTAGCCGATCGGAGGTACCTTCTGGACAGACACGACACATGATAAGCAAATGTCATGTCCCTCAACACTGTCTCCCAAGATAAAACTTTTATGATACTTTGAGCAAACCTGAGGCAGCGGGTCACAGTGGATGGAGCCGTCAATGACTTTACAGTCCAAGCCTTCAGAGCAGGGATTGGGTGAACAGTCATCTGTCCGACTGTGGCACCTACAGGAGCACAGGGAGTTGGAGTTAGGATTCTTCAGCACCTGGTCAGACACTGCTGGAAATTGTCATATTTTTATACTCAAATATTTGTTACTGCTTCTCAGTGGCTTCTGTAATTTGATGTATAATCAAGACCATGAGTCAAGAAGAATTTCTTAGGTTTTGATTTTTAATTTTTTTAAAGCCTGAGGGTAGCAGATTAAAAATGAAGCTTTCCTTCAGCTGAAAGCAAAAACAGTGCTTTTCTATGGCTGCAACTATTTTTTGTTATTGATTAATCTGCAAGTTATTTTTTCAGCTATTCGATTAGTCTGAAGCAGATCCTCTCTGGTGAGAGTGGAATAAAAGCAAATGTGTGTGCATTTTATCACATATTCATGGAAAGTCAAGGCCATGTATGTTTTTAGGAATACAAGCATGTACCTGAGTGCAAGTGATGCTGCGAATAATGAGGATTGTGCTGCGCTAACTCGATGTGTCTAATTACTGATGATGGGGTCTGTTGGACCACAGTACATGTGGGACCGATACGGCTACAGCTAATAACCTTCATCGCTGGTTACTCTACTCTTACTAAGATAAGACAAACATTTATTAGTCCCACAGTGGGGAAACACAACCTGTAACCAGTGAATCTGTAGTATTTTTGTTAAAAGAGAAAAAACTACTGGGTTAAGTGGCTAAAGTTAGTGCTGATTAGTTCTCTGTCAATATTTTAATTCATGAATCTATTAACTCTTCAGTTAAATCATTTACTTTACAAAGGCTTAAGGAAAAAAATCAAACAATGATAGCACATTACCAGCTTTGTTATTTTACTGTCAAAACAACCCATTGCTGTGAAACAGTGTTTTGATCAAGACTGAACAGTAAAACCTGGGGAAACTCTGAAGGAAGAACAGCACAACACTTGTTCAACACCAGACACATTACTGTGATTAAAGAATATATTAAATTAAAATACAGATTTTTTAAAAAGTGTGTTTACCCTGCTTCAGTGTCCAGCGAGCAGTTGCACATGAATCCTTGAGCCTTGGGCACACACACCCTGCCCGGGGCACATGGCTGGGAGGCACACGGGTTGTCGGCCTTCTCGGCCAGTTCGCAGCGGGCGCCGTGGAAGAGTCCTGTGCATGTGCAGCGCGGCTCTGCAAAGTAAATAAAACACACCCAGACGTTTAAGACGAGAGCGACAGATCAACGCCACAGCAAGTCTCCCCTACAGGCAGCAAATAATCAAGGTCAAGCTGATCCATGCAGAGAACATGGAAGTAGCTTTGATATTTCTGGTTGAACATCAGCCCTAAAAGAGCTCCGACACTGTTTAAGACAACACGCTTGTTGTTTCTTCTACCCAAGGAAACAGTAGAATCCCTGGTCTCAACCTCACTGTGTTAAGCACCTTGAGATTACTTGTTGGTGTGATTTGGTGTTGTACAAATAAAACTGAATTAAGTTGGTTGTTTGTTTGGCAGGTCTGCATTTTTAAGACATTGAACTAAGAACTAAACTGGTCTAAGAAGTTACATCTCATCATTTTCACCTTCACATTCTTGTCACTGTCTCAGAAAGCAACAAAACTGAAGCCTCAGTAAAACTTTAAATTGTGCAGGAAAAAGAAAACATCCCGAGCCACCATTGTGTTTGCTGCCTGGGGGAAGTACTATGCATTTGTTGTTCAGCGTCACACCCTAGAATCTGTACCTAAAGAAGCTGAAATGTAATTTGACATGATGAATGCAGTCCTGAGAGAAACCTTGTGTCCTGTGTCCACGATGGACCTTTTCTTATTGCACTGGAGGTGAATAATAAATGATGCAGTTCAACAACCTAACAGGTAAACCACCAGTAAAGAAACAGCAACAGGTCTTCGGTTACAGCTATGGGGTTTGTTTGTTTACACTGTTCTTCTGCAGGTCTCCATCTGCTCCATCCTGTGTTTGGTTTAATATCCCCCTCCCTAGAAGAAGACCAACATATTGGCTGCACTCTGTACCACACTCTCACTGAGACTTGTCAGAATAATATTAAAGCTCCTACTCTTATCTGCAAAATCACAGATGTGCTTTTCAACAGCTTTTCTGTGTAAAGAATAAATCAAGCTGCCAGAAAATGAATACAACAAACCGACATGTCAAGATTTTGTGTTTCAGGAACTGTCTTCTGCTAATAACCATGTGACTCACAGGGCTGAGGTTTGGAAAAGGGCTTCAGGCCAAACTAAGCTTTCATGACTTGTCTCTGAATGAGGGTGAACTGCAGCTTGAAGGAAATGTTTTATGATAGGAAACATCATTTTCTATTTTATCACGTGTAAACAAAACAAATTTAAAAACAAACAATCAGATATTAATGATTTGCAGGGATTTAGCTGAACATGTAGGTCATGTTTCATGCACTCACCTCCGGCAGCGTCCTCCTCACACACCCCGCTGTTCAGACAGGGGTTGTTGTGGCAGGCTCCTGCCCTGCTGCAGCACTGGTACTCTCCAAACACCCTCCTGCTCCCAGGCCTGGTCCACTCCGTTGCATCACCCACTGCGATGGGCTCCCCACTGAGCTCCAGGCCCTCTAGGCAGCCGGTGAAATTATGCAGGCTGCCAAAAGCCTCTGGAGCAGAGTCCTGGTTGAGAGAAGCAAAGAACAAAGCACCGTGGGAGTGCATCATCCGGCACGGCTCGGTCAGGGTGGTTGAGGCCGGGTGCTGTTGATCCAGGGTCAGTCTCAGGGCAGTGGAGTTGACCTCCAGCAGGACTTTGTGCCACTGGCCGTCTGATACGGAGTCAGATCTGATGAGTAAGGAACCAGGGGAGGTGTTTCCACAGCTGTAGCTGAACTGTAGCCCTCCACTGATCAGCTGACGAAGGAAGAGAGTCTGTCAGTAAACAGTCTGATCAGCGCTGTACAAGCTTCTAAACAGTTCTTCTTAACTGTTGTTCGTTCCTTTCTTTATTTTAATCAGGAATTTCTAGAACAGTGGGGGGGCCCGGGAAGTCAAGGAACCATTATGTTAGAATTTTAATTTTAGGTTATTTGTCAAACTGAGAAGACTAGTGATCTCTATCAATAACACCACATCAGTTTTATTGTACAGTGTTATACAGAACGACAGTATCACCTTTAACAGGCAGAACTACTGGGACACACACAAAGAGCTGCATCTGTTTATTCAGGAAAAAGAAGAAGAGTCCATCTACCATAAATGGTTCAAAATACATCCTGTCTTTAAACGTAGCTCCAGAGACAGAGGTACCTGTAACGCTCCCCAGTCGTTGGTGCTGCTGGTGGACATGAGGAGGCCCTGCTTCTGCAAGGTCTTGAACCACAGTGACAGTTTGAAGTCCTGGTTGTCCTCGTCCATCCTGTGAAGGTACTTCAGGTAGGACTTGCCATCGAACCTCACGGCGGATTCTGAGACACAGAAACATGAAAACAACCGACAGTGAGCAGACAGACCGACTCACAATGAGGAAACAACACATCTCTCAGCTGTACTGATTCAGTGAAGCAGTCACTGACTCAAAATCTCTGGTTTGAACTGAAAGTCTACAAAGTTAAAGGTCTTTCCTGTACTACCTGCCAGGTCAGTCTGCTTTGTATATTTTTAACAAAACTCTTTGTTATACAAAACTACTTTCCAGTGTGCAGCAGATAAACTGTCCAATTAAAAATGAAAGAGTTGTGACAGAATGTGGAGGGACAAGGCTCCAGCACATCAGTGCCTGAATGAAAGGCAAAATCTGACATTTACGTTTCCAAAACACTAATGAAACAATGGCAACAACAACAAGTACTGTACGATGAATGAGTGAAGAATGAATCTCAGGTCATTCTGTGTAAGTCCACTCTTGTATTTAAGTCTTCCTTTTAAGAACTTGCAGGCTGGTAAACCTTTACAAAACAAACTGTTGACTGAGCTTTCAAGAAAACCAGAATAAACTAAATGAACCCTTTTCACATCACTAATCAGCACTGGTTCCACCTCCACTCTGCACCATGTGTGACAGCTGAGGCTGTACACCGAACATGTGATCTCAAGTCTGACAGAAAAGGCTGCAAAGAAAAAAGCTTATAAACAGAAATTTTAAACATAGTAACCAGTGAAGCGTCTGACACGAGTCCTATAAGTTTAACAGGAGAAACAGGAGGAAGGCTTGAATGAAGGGCGAGAGAATTCATCAATGGACGGATCAATGGTAGTGCAGTGTGGTGCACGGACGAGACTTTTAGTGATTCAGAGATGAAACTATTGATGCCTGCGGGAAGGTTTTTCAGCAGCTACTGCTAACAAGCTTCAAGACAGGCAGCCAGGCCTGGCGACTGATGATCCAACATGAGCGCGAGTCTCTTTCCTCCAGTCGGTTAAGACAATCTTCCATTACCTGGTGAGGGGCAAGTGAGGTTTCTTTATTCAGATTCTAATTGATTTATCAGCTGCTGGCTTTAGCGCTAAAACCTCTGTTTTCTGTCATTTAGAAAATGTTAATTGAAGTGATTTATTCAGTGAATGTATTTAGGTTCATTATACATTTTTATTAACCTGTTTTCACTGTGATAAAGCCTTTTTCCCCAAACCTCAGAATCTCTTAAGACCAAAGAGGGATCGAAGGACAGGGACTCCGTACAGGCTGGTCTTGAGTCCACATCCTGGAGAACCCCTAGTTGACTTTCATTCTATCGTCACGGTGCCAATCTTCAGAGAGATGCCAGATCCAATCAGTGAGGATGATCAGGCGACGTGGTGCCGCTGCTCAGTGGTTTAGATGTTCTGCCAGCTGTAAGTGAAGCTATCGCTGGGCCCACACTCACACCGCACATGCTGTTTCTTTCATGAAGTCTGGGGATTTATTCCACTAGTTCTCTAGGTCTCAACAGGTAAGATGGAGGCTGTCTGATCTCTGGCAGAGACAGATATCTTCTAAAACAGCCACAATGTAATCTGAACCGACTGATGGTTCGTTATACTGGGAAAGTCCTGCAGAGCTGAAGGGAATTCACAGTCAAGGCTGATGTTCATTTTCAGCTGGTTTTCTTCTTCTGCTCCTGAGGGTCACGTTACCACATGATATTTACTGATCTTCTACTGTTCTGACCCCAAGTTGCTCTGTGGGTAGGAACTACACAGTTAACCACTTGTTGCTCCACAAGTCATTGACCCTTCGGTGTTTTGGCCTTTTGATCACTAGACAGATTAAATCTGGAGCGGAGGCATTTTCACTCTTATACATACTCTAGATCTAGCTTAAAATGAGTTTCATTAAAATATACAAATCAGAAGATTAGATAAACCATCACAGACCCAAAACAGTCGACAAGCAGCGCACACCAGCATCAGACTTTGAAGAGCCCGACAACTGTTTTTAGTTGGGCTCGAACTCAAGTGTTACAAATACACTTGACGTACACAGATCCCACTGTGGTTGCCAGTATGTACAGTATGTGTTACTTTAACAATCACCATAGATATGAAAAACTAATTTTTGAGTGTGCTGCTGTTCCACAAAGTAAATGTAAATAAACTTACAGCTGCAAAAGATTTTAATAAACTGCAGATTGGGCAGGTCTCCTCTCCTAGCTGTTCTTTTAATTCTGATTTACTGTATATCTTCTATAGTTCCTTTATATGTACATAGGATATAATAGGATCTTTACACCGTGTCAAAACAAACAGCAGTGTGCATTTGCTTCTCTGTGTGGACGTTCAGAGTTGGACAAAAAGACTCGGCACTGCAGTTTTGAATCGGTCACTTGTTGGAGCAGCTCTTCAGCAGAGATGGTGATGAGCTGTGTGTTTGTGAACCTGTCGTCTGCTGATGAAAGGCAGCTGCCTCATCCCTGGTTCATGCACTCACACATCGATAATCAATCATCCCTCTCTGACGCTCAGGCACATGCAGACAGATGTACCGTTACAGGGGCAGACGCTCTCCCAGGTGTGCTGGGGGGTGATGTAAGCAGCTCTGGCGGTGGTGAAATGGGCCAGTCTCTCTGCACTCAGTCGGACGGCGTTCCTGCAGCCTCGGGGCGGACAGCCGCTACCCAGACATCCGTTGTGGCTCACCCTCAGGATGCTCAGGCCCAAAGAGTCCTCGAGGTCTGATATAATACCTACATCGAAGAGTTAATCATTTTAGAGTTAAACATTCAAAACACTCGTCTTCATTCTTTGTGTCAAAATAAATGGCTGCCAACATTTTTCTGTCTTCTCCTGAAGAAATGTACCTGATATTCAGCACTGAGTATTTCAGCCCGTCTTCGATATGATTTGCTCTTATCTTTCCATTAATAGGTCATTACTGGTGTGTTCTGGGTCTCAGCTGGTCTAACTGCAGTCCACTTACAAGTCATTACAATGACTCACAATGTGGCAGCTTATTTAAATAGCTCAGTAATGATGTTTGCTCACCTGCAAGTCTGCTGGTTGGTATAGAGCGGACAAGTCCGGTCTGAGGCCTCCAGATGAGCAGGGCGTCCAGGACCTGGGCGTCCTGTTGCTGCTGCAGGCTGGCCAGGTGAAGCTCTTGTCTGGGCAAACCCAGAGCCTGTCCCAGGCTGCGCTGGAGGCCTCTCCAGTGATCGCCCAGAAACTCCTCCGGTGATAACCCAACCAGCTGCAGGGTCAGGCCAGAGTCCAGTGCTCTCTGGTCGGCTGCCCACACATGAACTTTGACCCCGGTCCAGATGTTGAACTTCCCATCAGTCACACTGACATTGAGCAAGTAAGAGCCCTCCTCCAGGTTCTCCTCTGCCCAGATCTTACCATCAGCCTGGTCGACAGAAAACCTTCCTCCGTCTGGGATTTCTGACACCAGCTTATAGGTCAGGGTGTCCTGCAGGTCCTGGTCTGAGGCGTGGAGTTTGCCGATGACCCGGTTGGCAAACAACCCTCCAGATGTAGTGATGAAGACCTCCAGAGGCACAACAGAGGGAGGGTACTTGCTCTGCTCAGTGACGTTGATGTTGACCACACAGATGGAGGAGAGGGGAGGGTGGCCACTGTCTGTCACCTGAATGGAGCACAGTCAGTGGTTACACAACGATAACACATGGTTTAGACCAACACTCTATCAGACCTTCATTTGCCTTTTACTACAAATCACAAGTGATTTGTTAAAGCCAGTGGTTCTTTACCTTTCTGGCTGGTGACACTTTAAAGCGAAAGGACAAAATTCTGTGGTGCAGATTCTGCAGATCCAGATGTTTTTTCTGCTTTCTTGTCTTAACCATCTCGTGACCCCTCATGCTTCTGGTGCAGCCCCCTGTGGGGGTCCAGTTCCCCATTATGGGAACCACTGCACTAAATGATCAGGAGAGTAGGAAATAAAGCCAATCTTTGCTTTGTTCTAGTACAAGGCTGTATATTTTAGGCACTTCATCTAAAATTTAGAAGAGTCTAAGAAAGACTAAAATTCAACTGATGGATATATGCATATACAATATATAAAGGAAATAATGTCGTTTATTGAATCATTTTTACTACTATACTGAGCATGTTGACTGTTTGTGTCCAACGAGCCTCTAAATGCTCTGGGTGTGGATATACAGTATATTTTACACCTACTATGAGTCAAAATGTCTGCTGTGGAAAAGGTCTATTTTTTAACTAATAAACCTCTTAATCAGATTTGAAAAGACTCAGATCTATAAGTGGATTTGGAGCTGGATTCATATGTGATAAAATGCTATCCTATCCCATCGTGAGTCATAAGATTCAGATGACGACTCAAAGAACCTCATGTGAGAAACAGAAGGTCTTTTTCTGCCACTGAGTCAAACTGTTGGACAGACACTTACTAATAAAACATTAAAAGGCAGAGTAGAAGACAGGTGAGCATGTAGGGATTCAGGAGAGCAAACTAGGAGCTGGTATACGAGTCAGTGTCAGGGAACATGTCCTGACCTGAATCTTGAGCTGATGGTGGGGAGTGACCTTCTTCCTGAGTGGAGCAGAGAGTGACAGCAGGCCGCCTTGGTCGACATGGAAACGGTGATCCTCGTTGCCGCTGACGATGTGGAAGGAGAAAGGCGGGCCATTCTTGGGCGTGTCTTTGTCTGTCACCACGAGCTGGAGGATGGTGCTGCCGACCGACTCGGCCTCCTGCACGAGACGAGCTTTATTAATTTGTTTCCTCACTACTGGTGCGTTGTGTTCAGCAGTCTCCTGAACACACACATCCATTATTCTTATCACACTGTGCACGTTTGCATATTGTTTGTCCTCTGAATTGTCTTTTTATTATCATTCCTCCTAACCGCCATACTTTAAGCCAGCTGACTATGAAATAAATGGACCACTAAGTTTGACCAAAGAATTATTAGGACCTTTAACCAGTCACCGTGATGGATTATCTATCTCAGGCAAGTTAAGGGGCTCTGCCTGTTGACGCTCATAAAATTAATAGAATCCAGTGGCTCTCTGGAGCCCAGGGTATCAATCTGGAAAACGTCTGGGGGACAGGTGGGAATAAGGTGCACCCAATTTTGAGTTAATGGGCTAAAACATGAAATTCCTACGTGTGGTTTTTCAAATTGCAATAAAAGCACGCATCACAAAGCACAATCCTGTTCTGGTAAACAGCCTCATCAGAGTAGGTAGAACAAGACTGTCTGGCCGCCATCCACCCATACATCATCTTATACAACATCAAAAGCAAAGACAAGCGTCAGGAAGTACAGTTCATCGCCACAAATGCCATGTGACTTATCACTACAGTGCTCCCACATCCTTTCTGAAACATTATAAATTGTGTCTGTTAAAATTGTAAAAACCATCACAAATGAAATGTATATTTAGAAAATTACCTATTATCGCTGCTTCTATTGAAGTAGTTAAATCCAACTGCGGCCTAACACTTCACCACCAATGACCCACAACACATGCAAAAAAAAAAAAGACAATTCCTTTTCAGCAGCATGCAGCTGCTAAATGCAATTTTTCTTCATTGGGCTGTGGAGACAGTGGGATGGTATCGCAGAGATTGATCACCACAGTGTCAGCATTTTGGCTTGAGAACAAGCTAGTCTGTGACTGGATGGGAGTTTCAGAGCCGGCTGACTGATGGAGAGCTGGCAGAAAAACCTTAACTGTCAGTGAGCAACACTTAAACAACACTGAGGCATGCAGCGATGCAGGCTTTCTCACACACACGGGGGGTAAATTCCACACTTGCAGACTTGGCCGTGTAATTAGGGGTTTTAGGTGAAAGGGTTTCACTCATGTCTTGCAAGCAACACGCCGAGCAACGAATCATGACAGCTGCTGTTGTTTTGATCCCCACAAAGTTCAGAAACCCCACGCTGGCTTTGCCTCTGAAAAGCTTCACTCCTGAGCTCAGCACAGTTTTAATGAGCTGTGAGTGCCACAGTTATGATGGAGCAGCACTTACAGGTCACCAGATTTCCATAAGAGTGCAGGAGGAGAAAGAGGCAGCTCTAACGATACAGAGACACAGACTGGTTAACAGAGAATGACCTTTAGTGGTTTGTCTTTAAGTATCTCTAGTCATTATTTTGCCTGTCCTCATCAGCTCCTCGGTGCAGTCAGGACTAGAGCAGGTAAAGGTGGGCAGTCCCTGACTCGAGGATGACTTCGCTGCATTAAGGTGAATCGACAAAGTGGCTTTTTGCATATTCATGTGAAATGTGGTGTGTAACTAGAAGTTCCCCTGTTCAGACTATTCTACCGAGTCATCAGATTTCACACATGAATGCGCATATTACTTCTCCTGGGGACACTGGAGCTGAGAGCAAGAAATTCTTTCCATGGCATTCTGGGTAATTTTTTTACACACTGCTTGTTGACTGTTTGTTGCTTCACTAGCTTGTGCGAGGTCAGTGTTTCCTTCTACTGTCGGCCGCGTAGTGCCGGTAGTTTCTAACCGCCCCAGGCTGCGAACAGGATTGGTGTCTGAACACTGAGTCAAAGATGTTAGGACACACTGCAAAGACCCGTCTACGGCTTCCTGCAGGTGTCGGATCAAAAATCACCAGGCGGCACACATTAAAGGATGGCTCAATGACTGATTTGTTTCCAACCACCCACCCTTTCAAGGCTTTTGACTCACACAGGATGAACGTTTTTTTTTAAATGTGGGCTCTCAGAAAAAATACATGTTCAGATTTTGTAAATAAAGTGTGTGGGCTGTAGCACCGTGTTAACACATCCATCCTGCTGAGCAGACTCACACCCTGATGGGGGTAAATCAACTGTGTGCATCATTCATCATCAGTCTTTCGGGCAGAAGTAGTTGACAGGATGTGCCGGTCCATGGAGCAATTGTGTTACACTCTCTGGCTTGACAAGATGCTATCAGTGTGTGGGACAGAAAAATATTAGCTCACTTCAGCATTCAAAACACTAACCGCCACACACAACCTGATGCGAACGCTGAAATGGATGTAGACATAGCTGTGGGAAGAAGTGGGGAGGGGTGCACTGAGCCCCCATCCTTCAGTGTATAAAAGCTTATCAATTATATTTTTTATTTTTTTATTTTGACACAATGGGCGGCATGGTGGCGCAGTGGTTAGTGCTGTCACCTCACAGCAAGAAGGTTCCAGGTTTGAGCCCTGGCCGACCCGTGGCCTTTCTGTGTGGAGTCTACATGTTCTCCCTGTGGGGGTTCTCTCCAGGTACCCCAGCTTCCTCCCACAGTCCAAAGACATGCAGCTTGACCATATTCACAAATAAGCGGTATAGATGATAGATGGATTCTGACACATTTCATGTGACCTCTTTATCCCAAATTTAAGCAGCATGACTGTTGTCAGGTTTACAGAGATGTTCAAAGTGATGGAGGCAAATCAGGGAATGTGTAGCCTAGCCTAGTTTAGTAATAAAGTAGCACTAATATTCCAAATGTCCACTCTTGAAAGATCTTTTTCTTAAGGATCTGCTTCTGTTTTGTCATATTTTGCAACAGTCCTGGGTTCACTGTGTGACATGTAGCTATGGCAGTGACATGGTGCTTGTGATACTGCTGTCATTGTGATACCTAGGTTGTTTTGTCATGACTTTGTGGGTGTTACACCTGTTCATTACTGAGGCTGTGATTATTAAAGTACAGGTCTTAGCTTTTTGATTATTATTTACATGCTGGCACTGATGTGATGTTATAGTAATATCAGAGTAATATTAGAGAATACCTGTAATGCCAGGCCCCGTCCCTGCCTGAAACATATTCCTGTGGCTGTAGGGGTCTGACCTGTAAGCATATACACATTCAGGTAGCCCTACCTGCAGCAGCAGACTGTGGTTGACCTCAGAGAACACGGGCGGGTTATCATTCACATCAGCAACGGTGATGGTGATGAGAACGGCCGATGACAGAGGAGGATCGCCTTCATCGGCCGCCTGCACTGTCAGAGAGTAGTGAGGAATCTGGAGAGGGAGAGAGGCAGAACTAGTTGTAACCTCTGGTAACATTTTACAATAAAGGTACAAATCATATACTTAAGTAATGTTAACTAATGCATGACTGGTGATGCTTTAATGACTGAATTACTGCAAGATGTATGGAAACATGCACTATTGTGTTTCTGCAGAAATACTGTAAGTGGTGTGTAACAGAGTAAGGATAATAACACCAACATACTGCTGGTATGTTTTTACGGTCCTTTTTATCTTTTCTCTAACTTGTAAATGTGACATAAATCCATACAATCACACAGACAGTAAATACACACAACTGGCTCATGCAGCAACAGGCAAAAAGCTTAATACTTTCATTAGAACAGCTACTGTTCTGCTTATAGAGCGGCAGACCAACTGCGTGGGTCTGAAATTCTCTTTCTGGAATGTGTAGCTGGTTTGGTGGGACATGAATAAATGTATGAAGTGAATGTGTGAATGAACTT
The DNA here is from genome assembly GCF_001952655.1 of Monopterus albus. Taxonomy (NCBI): domain Eukaryota; kingdom Metazoa; phylum Chordata; class Actinopteri; order Synbranchiformes; family Synbranchidae; genus Monopterus; species Monopterus albus. Next base: position 2,545,416 of record NW_018127901.1, read on the forward strand.
TTTTGTGTTTTTTTTATTTATTCGTCACAGCCACTGACCTCCTCTCTGTCCAGCACAGTCTGGACAGTGATTTCTCCACTGCGAGGATGAATAAAGAACTGCTGTAGAGGGTCTCCGCTCACTATGGAGTATCGCAGCAGATTATTGATTGGACCATCCTGATCAGTAGCTGTGACCTGGAGGTAGTGGTGAAAAGAGGAAGAGCACTTCATGTCAAGACATTTCCTTTTCTCTTGTGAGGGATGTCAGAGGTCAGACACACTGTACTGATGATGATAAAATGATAATGAAAGAAACACAAGATGACTTTTTATTGTCACTGAAATGCCATCTTTATTCCTGAACCTGTTTCTGGAAAATAAACACAAATTAGGGAAGAGTTATGCATATTAGCCTGTTTTAGCTATGGTTTGAGCACACGTGTCAGCTCCTTTCAGCCTCATTTTTAACCTGATTGCAGGATTAAGAGTGTTTAGTTAATTCTGTTCAGAGATTCTGGTTTATATTATTAGAGATGAGCTTGTTTCAGCTTTAAAATTAGCCTAATTTTTAATCAGACTATAACATTAGATTGTTTGAGCCTTTGCTGTGAATGATTGGACAACAATATGTCATTGTTGCCTGTTTTAGCCTTGATTTGAAGGCAAGTAAAATATTTATTTATCCTAGAATTTGACAAAACTATCAGCTTGCCTCTGTCACTAGATTTGACAAAACTGAAAGCTTGTGTGATCGTCTTGATTTAACATAAGTATGTATAACATAACAATACTAGTGTGTTTTTAGACTCAGCCACTTTATTTAACAAAAAGCTTTATTAGCTTTGATATTAGCTTTGTTTAGGCTTGGCCTGATTTTAATGTAGCTACAATGTGAATTTTGTTTCAAGAACTCTCTAGAATTGTAATATATTGATATTTCGTCTTGTTTTAAGACATTGGCATGTATCACCAGAGAACTCTTGAAACAGGTTGTACATAGTGATCATCAGTGGCAGATAGTTTCATCTCTTTTAAACACTTTTGGGCTCAATAAAAAACAGAGATAAGTTTTGTGTACATTACATCCCTGTTCACTTCCCAACAAATGGATCATTTCTGTTATGTATGTTATGTCCGTTTCCTGATCGCTACCTTCATCACCAGGCTTCCGGGCATCAGATCCTCTGATATGTCAGCGCTGTAGTCGCCTCGTCCAAACACCGGCGTATTGTCGTTCACATCAGTCACATTGATGATAACCGTGGTGATGTCGCTGAGGGACGACTTGCCGCGACTCCCCTCCACAGACAGGTAGTACTCCCGGGAAACTTCAAAATCCAGTGGCGCAATGAGGTTCAGAAGGCCTGCAAGACCACAGGATAAAGACAAGATTATTCTTCCTGAAAAGGCGGGGAAGATGCAGAAATTCAGAAAAGGAAAAAAGATTCTACATAAGAACCAAGAGTGGTAACAATTTAGCCTAGAGCAATTTTTTAAAACCACTTTTTAATGGGGCTGAGTAGAGAACCAGCATCTACTGTAGGTTGGGGGATTGTTTTATTATTATTATTGAGCATTTAACAGTATTTATTGTGACTTTAGGGTTTTATTTGAATGCAAATGTACAGGGAATGAGAGGAGCAGTTTACTGGCCATGACTAAACCCTGCCTGACTCCACCTGCTCATTATGCGTTCGTCTCACTAATAATGTACTCGGTGTCTTTGCGCCTGGCTGTGCCCAGTGGTCACCAAAATTGTTAGACACACCAATTTGCACCTTTGCCTGTTAGTTTAGACGTGCGTTTGCCTCCTGTTTCAGGAAAGTCAAGCCCAGAGTCTTTTAATATCCACCAACTTTTCTATCCAACTTTAAATATCCAGCCTGAGTCAGTGATCCAAACAGTGTTATGTATGTTTTTACTTCAGTCTACTGGGAGACAGTTGGCTGAGCTCTGGCTTCTCCTTTCTCTCAGCAGCTCACATCTCATTCACACTTTGCTGTTCACATGGATTCGTCTCTGGACAGTGCCATGACTTTTTCTGGTGACTATATTTATCAGAGGTTTTGGGAAGGTTTGACACAGATAACCAGGTAAACAACAGGTGTACTACACAACAGTACTGAGACCGATCACTCTGAAACATGGCTCATGGCCTTGAACAGATTTCTAAGGCACTAGTGTGTAGTCATCAGCTGGTGATCCTGGGCCCTCTGTGAGTTTTCATTAGCACCACTTACATGTCCGTACACAAATGCAGGTTTGGCAGCTCAGACTGGTTGATAGAACTGGTGTGAATGTGAGCAGGTACTGGACAGTGATGCAAACTGGGTTATTTTGATCCCTAAATCAGAAGCAAACTCTGAGGATACAGGTTTAAACCCCTGCACACCTGAGTTAGCGGTTCCGTTTTCTGTCTATGTACTGAGAGTAAACAAAAAGAAAACACACAGTGTGTGTGCAAGGCTCATCCAGGGATGTATTGATCAGTACCAGCTACACAATGAGAGGAACAGAACCAAGTGGCCAGAGGTTACTGCCCTCCTCCTCCAACTTCTCCCCACCCTGTTACGACTCAACCACAGTAAATCTATAATTTCTCACCTTTAATAAATCCCTCAGAGTCAGCACCAAACTCAGCCCTTTAACAGCCACATGAGTTGGTTTCTGAACAGACCCAAACAACAACAGAACGCTGCCTTCACAACTTATTCATGCCATCAGACAAGCCATTTCACTACCAATAACATGTTTTGAAGATCTAGTTGAACTTGTCTCATGAGTAAACGTACATTTTCCCACTAAACATTCAAAATCTCAATAACCTGGCCAATATTAATGTATTCCTACCAAACCTTGGGTTTGAGATTCTAATCGTCATGTTTCTCTCTTCAAATAAGGAAACTCATCGCAATAAATAAATCAATGAGTGCAGCTCTCCTGGCCTTTAAAGATTTATTTGACAGGTGGCTGGGGGTTGCAGTTCACTCCCCAAATTGTTAAACCCAGCAGGGGACGGAGCTTATGAAACTTGGCAGGACCACTTCTCTAACTTCAACTTTTAGTAAAAATAATAAAACAAAAAACTTTAATAACACAAAGGATTGATAGAAGAACATGAAAAAAAATCATAACACTGAATAATGATAAGACATATATGGCAAGAACAAGTTTGGCTAAGAAAACCATTTACTCCTCTAATTATGTGACAAAACATCATTTATAGCTTTGCACAAAGTGTTTCATGGTGTTAGGAATGTTAAACGTGTTGCATATCTATATGTACAAAATCTTACCATTATTATTCATGTAAAGACAAAACTAATTACATAGTGACAGCAATGCTGAGTAAACTGGCTGCTTTTCAACAGCAAACACTTCCCATTGTACCGGCAACAAATATATGCTCAAAGGTGCAGTGATTTTTAATATGAATTTCTATTTCAGACTCGTCTGTTTTTCTACTGTATTGCCTAAACAAAGGGAGACTGAGTTAACGAAACAGTTCAGTATTTGCTTTTCTGCTGAGAGTGTGATTAGCAGATGCCCCTCTCTGCACAGTATGTGGCTGGAGCTCTGATGTGGTTAGCTTACTTTAGCGTGAAGAGTTGAAGCTAACCTGGAACTACCCTCTAAGGTTCTCTAATAAACATGTGATGTCTTGTTTGCTTGAGATGTTTACAAAAACAACAGTTGACAGTTATAGAGAGAGTAGTTTGCTGTTTATCCATCCATCTGCCAGGACTTCTGTGCAGTGTTTTAAGAACCTGGCAAGCTCACAGTGATGACAGGACCCTGGGAAGCCACCACAGCTGCCTGTTACTCACAGAGAAATGCCTATGCCATAACAGAGTTACAGTTCTATAGTTCTGTCGTTCAGTGTAATAAAGTAATACTTAATGGGCAGTACTACATGGGTCAAACATCTGATGGAATGACTGCAAGCTGTTAACATGAGTCTTCTACGAGGTGAATGTTTCTTCACAGACAAAAAAGTTGAATAATTTACTCATAACTCTTAGAAAGAAACACATTTCTTATGTCCCAAAATGTTGACTGGCTCCTCTAATTTTTCAAAAATTCTTTCACTGATAAATAATGAAAGGGTTTAAAAGCCAGTTGGAAACACCCCTCTGACACAGAAATATACAGGTGATCTTGTAACCCTTGTCCAATATAACCACAAATCACAATTTACTGTTTTTATGACGTGACCTGAAACAGGTGTCGAAATCTGTACAGAAGGTGCAACAAAACAGTGAAACACTGTTCTCACCTGTCCTCGAGTCAAGCAGGAACCGCCCATCCTGATTTCCGGACATGATGCGGTACACAACCAGATTTGGCCCTCCATCTCTGGTGAGAGCAGACATGCTCAGCACCTCTGACCCGACTGCTAAGGATTCTGGGATTTGGGCAGTATACTCTGAGCTCAGGAAGACAGGCTGGTAGTCATCCAGGGAGACCACGTCCACAGTCACCGTGGCAACAGAGTATAGGTGATAAGGCAAGCCGCGGTCAGTTGCTTTTATCTTCAGCTTGATGGTGGGCGGGGCATCGGGGGTCAGAGGCCGTTCTAGCCGCAGGATCCCTGAAAACTCGTCCAGAGAGAAGTACCCACTGTCACCTGCCAGGAGGGAGTACTTCACCTCAGAATTTATACCTGGACCATATGAACACAGACAGGTGATTCATTGATTAAAAATGTGTTTAAAAAGTAGATAGTGATCAACAGCAATGACAAAAACAAATTCGCTCCATTTGATTGATAAATGACTATGTATCATATTGTCATATCTAGTTTCAGTAATGTGACATGAGAAGGGGTTGAATTTCAGCACTGATAGACAAGCTGTGGCATGACACCTGGATTCCTTTCTCTGAAATGAAAAACATATTAGCCAAGAAACTGCTACTGTTACCACAACATCATCTGGATTTCCACAAGGGTTAGCACAAAGAAATACAAAAACAACAAGTAACTTTCAGCTCAGCTATGAAAACGTGAAGAACAGCTGAGAGAACTGGACTGACACCTGAAATAATCATTGGCATTTAACAAGGAAATGTATGCAGCGCTCTTTAAACATGCTAAAGAAATTTCTCTTCACACACTGCTGCTGAGCTTAAGAAAAGTGATTTTGGCAAAACATAAACAGATGATGCTTCTGCCATCATGTGGCTTCCTGTTTTCTCATCAACACTGATTGGTATGTTGAGATGTTTTACAGTAATTAAAGCTGCTCTACCTACCGTCTTTCCAGCTCAGAGGGTCTAGAAAAACTCAAAACAAACTGACATCATAAGCTGCTCCTAACCGCCCTCTGCCCCTCCCATCACATCCTGTTTCCTAGTGACAACAAACTATGACCACCTGGTTGGGACAAATTGTACAAAACATAGCCTCTAGTCTGAAGCTAGTGTTAGCTGACTAACAGTAAACATGTCAGTGCAGTAGAACGCTCTGGTTACTGTTGATGTGACACAAATTACTACTAAATTAAAATCACATTAATTCAACACAAAGGTTGAATTAACTGACCATGCTAGGTGGCTAATGCTACCAAAACAAACAGCTTAGCTTTAGATGCTAACACATCCAGTAGGAAGAAGGCCACATCTGGATCCAGTCTGAGTCCTCTGGCTGCTTTTAACCCTCTCCATGTCAAACAGCCAAACCCATGTTAACCCTGGTTGTTGCTCTTTCTTTGTCCCACTGTCTCTGTGCTAAAGACGCCACGTCTTCACTCTGGCAGCCGCTTGGTTCAGACTTTTAGCTGCCCAGAGCTCCTCCATGGCTGTTTGACATGACTACTGGCTGGAATAACAACTGCACTTATTGGTTTATGTGGTGTTTTTGGGGGGTAGTGAACTACAGGATAATTTACCTCTTTGGGAAGCTGATGCTTATTTAAATGAAGGACTCTGACAAATAAAAATCCCCCTGTGACTGAACTGCTCACTATTTAGTGGCACAAACCAAAATTCTCACTACGACAAGTAGCTGTTATTAAAAGCATGAAGCAGCGAGAACTCTTCTAGGTTACAAACCACACAGGTCCCCCATTAAAACCTCAGGCAGCTTTATTCTGTGAAGTCTTTGTGGGAAGATCAACTTTTTATTAATTTTAAAAGTTCCTCAAACTAAGTGACAAAGTTAAAGGTCAAAATTTTAAATCCTGTCATTGCTGTTTTTTCTTTTTCCTCATGTTTGCTGGTGCGCTCTGTGAAGTGCCCATTACAGACAAAATGTCAAATAAGAAATTTTATTCTGCAAAATAGTAACAACCATCTTCCTACTGACCTCTGTGTGTCACAGTCACATTATCGGGTTTTTAATTATCTTAATCTGCTGAATGTGCATCTTGATTTATCTTTACTTTTTGTAAAACCAGTTCCAGTTTGTGTCTTCCTCTGTTTTCTCATGAAGTCAAAGAGGTTTCAATATATTTTTTGGCAAATAAAATATTCAAGAAAACCCCAGCTCATTGGTCATTGTTGTCTGTGAGAAAGTTGCTGGTGTAGAGAAAGAGGACAAGCTGCTGCACATTTGAAGGAGTGGTTCACCTGTTCTGTCTGCTCCTGTTTTCCTACCCAAATTGCATGTGTGTGTGTGTGTGCGTGAACATGTCTGTCAATGTGTCTGTGTGGACAGGTTTTAGTTTACATTTCTACATTGTGAGGACGTTCTGGCTGGTCCTCACACCTTCAAGGATCAGGTAAATGTTAAAGGTTGGTTTTAGGGTTACGGGCGGAATCTGGTTTAGTCTAGGTTTAGGTATTTATTTGTGATGGTTAAGGTTGGGGGCAGGGTTAGGAAATGTATTACGTAAGGCCAACAAATGTGTGTGTGTCTGTGTGTGTGAGAATGTCTACCAGTTTGAATTTGTCCATTTATGCGCATACAAAAACCCGTGTCTACCAGTGTTTGTGTCTGTTAAGATATGAGAATATTTGGACCTCAGGGGGTCTTCATGCATTTTTATCAATCCTCTTGCATGAACTGTGACTAATCAAGTGTGAATATGTGTGCCTTTGTGTGCAAATAAGCTAATTTGTATGTGGAAAAAAAATCCTCCGAACGGCACATCAAGCACGGCACACCTACACTGACTGAGCTCTACGAGTGTTTTGCTTGACTTTTATCTGACTATACAACCAAAACCCAACCAATCCTCAAAGGCAACAGATGAATAAAAATTCAAACACTGCAGGGGAAATTTGTACCACTGTGTCAGCTCACTTCAATCAGAACACATAAAACAGTGATGTGATTAAAAAGAACAGTGATCAAGTGGTGTTCTAAAACATAAGATGAGGCAAGCAAGAGGCTTATACAGATCACAGGAAGGAGAAGGGTAAAAAAAAGTCATGAAAGAGTAACATGGAAGAAACGCGAAAGAAATTAATGAGTAAGCAGAAGAAGGAAGCAAATTCATGCTGGTTAGGAGGTTCACTGCTACAGAACTAAACTAGGAGCTTTCATGAGTTTGGTCATTTTATCCAGGATGTGAGATGAGAAGTTGAAGCCTCTGTGTCTGAATGTTTATTTAGTACTCCCAACTTGGTGCTTTTTTCCCAGAGCCTAAGGATAAAAGTGTTATTCCTTCATTTTGTTCATGATACTTCAACACATTTCATAGTATCTTGAAAACTATGGAGACAATGGTTAAATCCCAAATCTGTTATGTGTCTTTTAAGTTGCAACATGCCTCTTTATCAAAAATCAGTTGGTGATTGGGTGCTTCTGATGAAGGATCAGAGGAAAGGACACCACATGTCTCATGTGAGGGAAATATGGATACAACTGAAAGAATTGGGATTTACCCAGTGTTTCCTAATAGGTGGCAGGATGGTGCAGTGGTTAGCACTGTTGGCTCACAACAACCTGCTGGCTGGCCAGGGCCTTTCTGTGGGGAGAGGAGGCTAAACAGTATGATTGTTCCTTGGTGTCACAAGTTTCACCAGTCGAGAGTTGGTGGCTGCAACGTGCCAAGAAACAGAAACATAAAAGCAAAAAGCAGGGAAGAAGAAGAAAGCTACAAGCAGACGTGTTTGTAAAAAATGCAGGATCTCAATTATTAAAAAGAAAAAACAAAACAGCTTTGAAAATCTCTATGAGAAGGGATATGTGTTCACTGTTAGGCTTTACAGACACACACATGAACTATAGTAGAGTCAACGTATCAACCTCCCTTTCAAAATATTTCCTAAAACATTAGGGACATATTCTCCCAGGGCAGACAAACACATTGATTTATGATCTTTTACATTCAATACTCATTAGGCTTATAAAAGAAACATCTGAACAGGATGTCAGAATCTGAGTACTGATTATAAACAACACAACTTCCTATGAAGAGCAGAGAAAGATGGCAGTGCTGCCAGCATGAAGGGTTAAAATCCCTGGGCAGCAAATAGTTACAACCTAGGGGGAGTGACACAGAGGAAAGGTATCAGGTGGGTGTTTCAAAATGCAAAACTCTGTCAGGAATGGCTTAGTCTGTTATTATGTTCAGGATCAGTACCACATTCATACACAGTCAAGGGCAAGCCTGTGCATTAGGCTTTATTAAGGATCACTGATACCAGGATTTAGGGGTTGTCCCAGCATGTTCTGGCCTGAGAGAAACAGCAGAATTCTCTCTACAGTCTCACTGCGTTGTTCACAGCATTTAAAATTCTGAAATGTGAAATAATCTGAAAACTCACCAGCATCTGGGTCTTTGGCGTATAGGACAGCAATGGGCGTTTTAACCGTTGTGTTATCAAACACAGTGACCTCGTAGTGGCTGGAGGAGAAGCGAGGCGGGTTGTCGTTCATGTCCTGGATCATCAGCAGGATGTCTGCATGACAAGACCGTCCTCCGCCATCCGTCGCCTTCACCACCAGGTTGCACTCGACCTCCTTCTCACGATCCAACACAGCCAAAGTGAACAGCTCCCCTGAGGAGACGTGGATACAAGACTGAAGTCACATTCACATGTTGTTAACAACACGTAATGATTTATGTGCATCTTACTCCCAGGTCACTTCCAGTCATAAAACTCAACAGGCCACAGAGCCTCTCTCTCTCTGAGCGGCTGCAGGGCTGATGATATCACTCAAACACCGCAACCCGTTTACAGGGGGCACTCGGGTTCTGACTTGAATCACACACCATCATACCTGTTCTGGAATCGAGATGGAACTTGTCTGCATTGGGACCGTGCAAGGTGTAGGAGATCTGGCCGTTAGCTCCCATGTCTGGGTCTGAAGCAGAAACCTTCAGCACAAACACGCTGGAGGGCGAGTTTTCCATCACCACCTCTGTGTACACCAGCTGGCGCAGGAGGATAATAACCACAATCAGGCCTCTATTTGCACAGCATTGTTCTCAGCATAGCTCTAAAGTGCTGGATAAATAAACTGATGTAGGGCAGCCACTGGACTCCAGTCTACTGCTCAGAATTTGTAGTTAGACACATTTTGAAGCAACTGATCTTTAGACAGAATTTCAACAAAATATACAAGTTTAATAACTGATGAAAACAGTTTATGTTGGGGTTCATTCAATTAATATCAAAAAGCTCAAAGTTCCAAATATTTACTTGCTAGGAATAAAGTAAATCACGACAATGCCCAGTGTATTCTTTTATTATGTGCACTTTCCTGTCAGAACTGACTTTGACATAACAAAGGACAAGGCAGAATGGCTGTGAATTTTTACTACCTTTCATGGCAGAATAAAGGAGGGTCAACACTGACTCCTGATGCCAGTTTGGTACTGTTTTTTACAGAACGGTGTGGTGGAAAAATTGGCACGATAAGCCACCTTGAATGGGCTCCAGACTAATGGAAGCTTTATGGGCGAGGATTTTAATAGGCACTGAGAAGCAGACAGGGTGTATTATTAGTATGATTACTTTAAATGGAGATTTAATTTACTGAAGACATTACTGGTGCATTTAAAGGTGTAAAAGAAACCTGTAAAAGAAGTAAAATGTAATTTCCCTTAACTGTTCCCAGTGGCTAAGAAGACTACTCTATTAGCTTCTCTCAGTTAGGGAATGTGTATGACAAGCTGGTGTTGGACACTGAGTCACCTTTAGTGGACAATTAAAGGCAACATGATGCTTTTGATGAATATCAAGTCCCTCACCTGTTCACACAGTGGAGTGTTGTCATTGATGTCCAGTACGTGGACATCCAAAGTGACTGGAGCCTCAAACCTCCCGTCAGTGGCGATGACTCTGAGCATGTATCTGTCTTTAGCCTCTCGGTCCAGAGGTTCCTTCACAATCAAACCCCACTTGCCCTCGTCCTCCTGGATGATGGCAAACTGGCCCAATGGGTCCCCATCTGCAGGAGTAATAAAGACCTGAGTTACTAATAGTTTGGTAACATTTTACACCAGGGTTCCTGTATTTTCCTTCTAATTTCCCAGAAATGTTCCAAATAATTTCCTAAAATTTAGCTGGTACTTGCACTTCAGGCCAAATGTTTCATAACACTTCAGACCTCTGTGTTGCTAAAATCCTGGCTACAGCTAAAAAAAAAAAAAAAAAAAAAAAAAAAAAAAAAAAAAAAAAAAAAAAAACAGTAATGGCTTTTGAATCTTGTCATGTGAAACTGCTCTGATGTGCATGAACTCTCCGGAATAAGTAAAATCCTCACATTAATCATACCGGTGGTGAACAACCCTAATATCCAGTGTCTACATCAGCCAATCCACACTATTTATAAATAAGTGAAATGAAAATATTCCCATTACACTTTCTAAGATCAATGTTCTGACAGCCAACTCCTTCAGAACACTTCGAGTTTATGTGTCTGGAATAAAACAGAGGATTTGCATCAGTTCTGGGCTTTGTTTTTTTTTTTTGTTAACTGCAGGGCACCCAGTTGATATTCCTGCCTTGTCAGCCTTCTCCTCCTTGTGATCAAGCTGTGGCTGCATAACGTAATATCATGACTCAGGTGAGGGAAATGAACAGATCTCATTTAACCTCATGAATGTTGTGATAAATCCCACAGAGCAGCAAATCTCCAGTGGGACAGTAATTTGGCTGATAAACACACGTGGTCGCTCTCACCGAAATACACAGATATCATCAGGAGTGACTCACACATGCACACAAACTCATTTATCTGCACAAATGCCCAAACACATGAGAAAAACACACATCCACACACTCATAATCCCTCATTCAGAAATACTCACCTGTGATGTAACACGTCACGAGACGGTTTTCCAGTGACACATCAGCATCTGTGGTCGTCATGGAGATGATGACTTCAACCGAAATGCTGTTCTCCACCACCGAGCCGTGGTACACGTCTTCAGAGAACTTTGGCGGGTTGTCGTTCTCATCTGTCACCGTCACCTCCACCAGGACGCTGGATGACAGCTTGATGTTGCTGCCGTGGTCAGTGGCAACCACGCTGAACCTGTAGATCCTGGTCACCTCACAGTCTGTCTCCCGCATGGTGGTGATCCAGCCGCTCTCAGCGTCGATGGAGAACACCTCGGTGACGTCAGTTGTGTTGTCCTCAGGTAGCAACTCCAAGCTGTAGGTCACAAGACCGTTGCTGTCTGTGTCGGGGTCATTAGCGGTCACCTGAGGGACAGATTGGTCACTGTATTCAATCTTTATTCCTAATTGAAGCATTTTAAAGAAATGCACCGACATTTTGGGAAATAAACTTGATTGCTGTCTTAACTCTGTGCTCTCAGTAAAGCTATTGGTTCAGGAAGTGTTTATCTGATTAGCACTTGTCCAAGCTATGGTGAGTTAGGTTAAACACTAAGCAAATGATGCATTCATGCAATGTCTACAAAATGGGGTGGATGAGAAAACATCCTGTTATTCATTCATTATTCTAAGATGGTTCCCCCCATCAGCTGGCCTTGTGGTCACACCAAGCAAACAGCCTAATTTATCAGTTCTTATTATGTTGACATAACTCCCAGCAGCAGGCTTTTGCCACCAGTTTGAGGCAAATGATAATTACAAAAGTGACAGTGTGAACAGCGTCATGTGAATGCACTGTTTTAGCAGTCGGCATGTGTCCAGGACCTTCACCTGACCTGGGCTAAAGGCTGGAAACAGAGTAATCAGCCTTTTAACAGCTTCAGAAATCTTGTACCTTGTTAGTTATGAAGCATGTGAGTGACACATCATCAAACTGGTCTTTGTTTTGTTCAGAGCAATGACATGTGATGTACAGTCAGTAGGCCAGTGAAGTCAATGAATGGCTTCAAATAGTATGTAAGATAACTGCTCATTGAACTAGAACTCACTATAGTGTTTCAGTTAATGATTATTTAGATTACTGATGAATATGCTGATTAGTCTGTTGATAATTTGGTTTTTTAAATGTTATAAAACAGTGCAAAGCAAACATCATGATAATGTCCACAAGCCAAAGGAACTTCTTCAAACTGCTTGTTGTATCTAACCAAGCAGTCAAAAAACACAGATAATCACTGAATAATCAAAGCTACCAAAAGCATAAACAGATATTTGAGGAGCTGGAAGCAGTAGATATTTACAATTTTGCTTCCAAATTGCCTGAATGCTAATCAATACTCAAAATAGTTGATTGATTTTTGGGTGATTGACTAATACTTTGTTCTACTACTTGTTTTCTGTTTCTATGAGTACTAAATATAGATCATAAAGCATGGAACTATGAATTATGCAGATGTGGATTTGTATAAAAGCATCATCAGTGTTGTACTAAGCTAAGCTAGGATAAACAGTTCATGGAATTGCCAGAGTATGGAACACAGATTAAATTGGTACATTCTTCTCGTTGACTCCCAAAACAGAAAAAATGATTATTTTCATATGAATAAAGCACAGTGCACTGCACTGATTTAAGAGTAGCTGAAGCTTTGATATTACCACCTGGGACAATTTAATAATATTCTTTTCAATGTTTATGAAAGACATGCTTTTAAAAGGCTTTTTCTTGAACCACTAAGGGCCTCACACGGTTAAACTCCCTCTCTACCTAAACTGATACAACTGTTTTGATCTCACCTGGATAACAGTGGTTCCAGCAGGCATGTTCTCAGCCAGGAAGGCTCTGTAGGGGCTTGCATCAAACACTGGCTGGTTATCGTTTACATCTTGGACCTGGATGCTGACAGTCACCAGTGATGCCACATCCGTCCCGTTGTGGTTCCCCTGGGCGATCACATCTATTTGGTACCACTTGGTCTTTTCATGGTCAATGGTCTTCTGCAGCAGTAAAGTCCCGCTTTCTTTGTCCAAGCTGAACACTCTGTCTTTGTTGCTTTTGACTGTGTTCCCGTTCACCAGACTGTAAATAAGGGGCATGTCAGAGTCTGCCCTCACAGAGCCGATCTCTGTCCCTACTGGGATGTCCTCAGCTGCTGTGAAGGTATAAAGAGGCTCTGAAAACTTTGGAAGTGGTACCTCAGGGGGAATTACTTTGACCTGAACAGGGACTGTGGAGTTGTAGAAGGGAAGGCTGCCATCGCGAGCTTTGACTTTGAAATTGAAGATTTTGTTCTCCATGCCGACAAGACTCTCTTTGACACTTACAACTCCAGTGAAAGGGTTGATCTCGATAATGTCTTCTGACACCTCCTTGGCTTCGTCTACAGTGTAGGTGATGTCTGCATTTTTGCCACTGTCGGCATCATAAGCCATGATTTGAATGACAGGGGAGCCTTTATTTACTGTTGACTGAATTGAAACCTGGTACTCTGATGCTTTGAACTGAGGTACGTTGTCATTCTCATCTGTGAGAATAATCTTGACCGTGCAAAAACCCACTCTTCCGCCTCCATCTTTTGCCATCACTTTTATGGCTATGACTCTCTGGGAGGGGTTTTCTCTGTCCAGCGGTTGTGTTGTAACAATCTGCCCGTCCCCGCTGATGGTAAAAGTCTCCTCTGCGAGTTTGTTGATGATAGTGTAGTCAACGCTGCCATATGGGCCATCATCAGGGTCAATGGCCGCTAGTCGGATCACACGTGTTCCTGCTTCAGCATTTTCAGCCAGCTCTGCTTCATAAATGCTCTGTTTGAAGTATGGGCTATGCCTGTTGCTGCTGAGCATGTCTATACTGACTGGTGCTGTTTTCTGAAACACCCCATCAGACACTGCCACTGTCAAGTTATAGTAAGGATCAAGATTTCTCTTACAAACATTGGAAAAGGAAATGATCCCTGAGGATTCGTTGATGTTGAAGTAGCGGCCTTTGTTCCCTGAGAGGATTTTGTACTTGAGATTATTCAGGTCGCCAGTGTCTGGATCTGAAGCTTGGATTTTGATGACTATGTGGCCACACTTTGCCGTTTCATCTAGTGTGGCTGCATACTGGGAGCTGACAAAATCTGGTGGGTTGTCATTGACATCGGTGACATTTATGACAACATAGGCTTCACTACTAAGAGGGACAGTGCCATTGTCGGTGGCTTTGATTTTCAAATTAAAGTGCCTTTTGTTTTCATGGTCCAGCACTTGTTTTGTGACAATAAGCCCGCTCTGAGGGTCAATCTCAAAGAAATCCGGCTCATCCAGGTCTGTTTTCACTATCTTGAAGGTCAACTCTTTATTTCTGCCATAGTCCCTATCAGACGCTGAGACTTGTATCACTGAGGTGCCAATTGAGAGCCCCTCAGTAATGTTCACACTGTACATCAGCTTTGAAAAAACCGGCGCATTGTCATTCACATCCTCCACTTCTACTTCAATTGATGCCTCTGAGAAAGCTCCAGTTACAGAATCAGTAGCTCGAACTGTCAACACATGCATGGTTTGGCTCTCATAGTCGAGGGGACTGGTGACTGTCAACACACCAGTTTTGAAATCAATATGAAAGTGTTTCGAGGCATTTTCCTCTTCAAGGTTGTAAATCAGTCGGTATCCTTCGGGATTTCTGGCCTGGACGTGCAAGATGGTGGTGAATGAGGGGACGTTTTCAGGAACTTTCAGTGGATAGAGTAGAGTCTGGAAAATTGGGTTGGTTCGATTTCTCACTTGAATGCTGAGCTGTGCTACAGTGCTGTGACTGGGTTCACCTTCATCTGTAGCCAAGACTGTCAGTACATATTTATTCAGGGCTTCAAAGTCAAGGGGCCTCTGAAGAGAGACATCGCCTACTTCAGGATCAATCCTGAAGAGGTTGTAGTCTTCCTCTACTGAGTACATGATGGATCCATTTTCTCCTAAATCTCTGTCGATGGCAGTTACTTGATACAAAACATCTCCTGGCTCAGAGTCTTCAGATATCATCATTGAAAAAGGCAGGTTTAGAAACTGCGGAGAGTTGTCATTGACATCATCTATAAAAACCTTGACTTGGGTTGTAGCTGTTCTAGGAGGTGTTCTCATGTCTTGTACCTTCACCACTACATCATAAACATCTCGCTCCTCTCGGTCAAAAGGGACACCTGTTGTTTCAAGTACGCCTGATGTTTGGGAAATTGCAAACCTCCCCTTTGGGTTTACCACAGAATATAAAAGAGGCTCGTTTAAAAAACAACCTGTAGCTTTTACTGCCGCCAAAGTTTTGACTGTCCTTAGATTTTCTGTAACACTTGCTGAATACATTTTCTGCTCAAATCCAAGATCGCTTGCTGTTAGGTTTGCTACATTTACCCTAACAGTAGCTGAGTCTTGATAGAGGTCGTCTGAAGCTTTGACAACCAATTGGTAAAATGGCCTAAAGTCAGACGCATTGCTCACAATGATGACTCCGGTACTGGGGTGAATTGAAAAGGTATTGTGAAGATTCCCCTCTGTTATGCTGTATGAGACTGTTGAGTCAGGGTCATGGGCCATGACACGCACAACCTCTGCATCTCTGACAACCGGGAAAATGATAGACGGCTCATATGCTGGAGTGGTGAAGCGTGGCGGGCAGTCATTCATGTCCAGGATACGAACAGTGACCTTGGCAGGCTCTGCTGCATACAGTGATGGCTCCCCCGAGTCCTTTACCTGCACGTTGAAGTGATACTCAGCCTTAGCTTCAAAGTCAACTGGTGAGATTAAAGAGATGGTGCCCATACTAGAGTCTATCTTGAAGATCTTCAGGGCCTCTGGATCAAGGATCTCAAACACCAACAGAGAATTGGCATCTCTGTCTACATCTGAAGCCTGGATGACCAGAGGGGTGTTTCTTTCTCCCATCACCATGCTGTTTATATGAGCTGACTCACTTATTTGCCCAAAGTACTCGGTCTGCTGAAACACAGGAGCATTGTCATTCTCGTCAATCACATAGATAAAAACGACAGCCCTGGACAGGGCTCCAGCTGTGGTGGAGGCTATAACTTTGAGCTTGTAAGAGGCACAGTTCTCAAAATCAAGCTGCTTTTGGGTTGAAATCAATCCAGTGTATGGGTTGATACTGAATGTCCCATTTGGGTTGCCACTCTCTATTCCATAATGAACTGCAGCTGGGCTGGAAGCTGAGACAGTGACCACTGGCATTCCAACGCTGATCAATTCACTGATCTCTGTTAAGTATTCGTCTGAAAGGAAGGCAGGTGGGGTTTGGTCGGATATGACAATGTGGATATGAACAGAGGAGAGGTCGCTGCGCTGAGGAAAACCCTGATCAGTGGCCTTCACAATCAGGAAGAACTGGTCCTGAGGCTGAAGGTCCAGAGGTTTGGACACACTGATAGAGCCTTGCTCTGGATCTATAGAGAAGATGCTGTTGATGTTTCCTGCAGGAAGAGAGGAAATCATGTGTCACACAATTGAACAACTCCAAAATGCTATTTCTGTGATAGTAAACCACGTTTCACTCATAAAACCTTTGTCAGAGACTTGAAGGTCTGTAACTCAAATATACTGACAAACACTGACTGACCCACACATGTGCAATTGTGAAAAACGATATGCCAGTTATTATTGATTATACCAATTTTTGCTGGTATAATGTATTCTAATGCAGCAGCCGAGGCTCACGTTCTATCCTTTGCTTCTTCCCTGCTGATCAGCAAAATGCCTTGGATAAAGAGTTTTCACTATTGCAACAGATTGCAAGTTGTTTGGCTCAGCTGTTCCAATAATCTCTCCGAGGATCAAGATGTTTCAGCATGATGAATGATTGGGACAAGACAAGGACCGAGAACACAAAGTTTAAATTCAAACCCCAAAGAGAAATTCACAGCATTTCAATGAGAAACACTCTGTGCTTTCTCATGTATCATCATTGCGCCTTTAAACTCTCTCTGCCTCAGTGGAGCCAAATAATCTACATTTGAATGCTGTAGTTGTACAGGAAGCTCCCAGTGGTCAACGTTAGAAAATGGTGGCATGTCCAAAGTGTGAATATGCGTAACTAAATGAATATGAAGCTGAAATGAAGTAGACATAATTAAAAGATAAATATAATCACTGTGCTGCTCACCAGAGTGCAGAGAGTAGCTGATTTCAGCATTGCTGCCCATGTCCTTGTCCAAAGCCTTGACCTGGATGACCTCAGAGCCGGTAGAGGCCAGGTTGGAGATGCTGGCCTCATAGCGGGGGCTGAGGAAGGCCGGCGAGTGGTCATTACAATCCTCCACGTGAACCACCACCTTTGCAAAGTTCCTCTTTACTGGGATCTCCTGGTCACGCACCTGAGGAGGAGCCAGGAACTATAAAAAAGTCTGTGTCTGTGGCGCTAAAATACCATTAGGGTTGTTGCAGTAATAACTGCTGGACAAAAATAATAAAAGAAAGAACTAAAATCATGAGTACTGCACCAGCTTTGCTTAGTGATACCTGATTTCACTGGTGTTATGTTGCATTATGATTGTGTCCCATATCCTCACTGTTTTTTATTTGCGTCCTCTTTGTAGGTGCTTCATGAATGTACAGTATATTTGTCTAAATGGTTGAAGAGGTTTCAGTCTCTGTTCTGCTGTATTCAACTGAGATAAATGTCCTTACCATTATGATGAGCGTGTGAACAGAGATCATCTCATAGTCAAGCTCCTCCATCATCACCAGGACTCCGCTCTTTGGGTCCAGATGGAAGAACTTGGTGCTGTCTGGGTGGAGACTGCTGTGGATGGAGTACACCAGTTTACTGTTGGTGTCGGCATCCTGAGCACTGATTTGCAGAATGTCCTTCCAGGGGGAGGTATCCTCAGGAACTCTCACCTTAAAATACACAGGAACAGGACAGTGAAGCTTTTCAAGATAATGGAAAGAAAACAGCAGCCTTACATTGTATGTGTATCCTAAATGTAGACCAGGCTTTGGAAGAAAATGTATGAGATTCTCATGGGGAACAAATTTTTGTTAGGTAAAAAACAGATACAGGTCACGAAGGAAACTAAACATCTGACTTCCACAATTTGCTTCTCGGAGTCATAACTCAGGCAGATGTGAACACACACGACACAAATAGTTTTGATTCAATTTGTCTACATGTCTTGAAGATATCATCATATCCAATGTCCATTGCAAGTAAATGTCCACAAGCATTCTTAGAAATCACAGAACATGCCTGAGAGGCATCACATTTGACTTTTCCTCAGCATCAATCCAGTGATTGTCTGTACATTCATACATTAACAGAAACTGATAGCATAGTAGCTAATTCCACATCCTTGAAATGCTGCCAATTTGTTGAGAGGGTCCAAAAGTACTCACCTGCTTTTCACACCTGGCTGCATCTCTGACATAGCTATCATTACCTGTACAAACATCTTTGTGGGGATTCCTGCACTTACCACCCAGCTGTAAGCTCTGCTATTCTGACTTCAGTATTCATATGAAAATGGATCTCTCCTCAGCTCTCACCTCGTACAGCGGCTTCAGGAAGACAGGGCGATGCTCGTTCATGTCCAGCACACGGATGTAGGCCTGCAGTTTGGGTTTGACAAAAAACAAAGCAGTGTGAACAATGTTAAATATGGACGGCAGTGCTTCACACATGTCAGCTGATGCCTGCAGGATTTCATGCTTAGATACTAAACCAGAGTCAAAATCAAATGTGGACATTCAGGAAAGATGTAAAAGGTTTTTGATTAATGGAGGATGAATTGCACAATGACTTTACGATGCCATCACACACACTGTTTTCCTTAGTATCAAATATGGTGGGAAAGGTTATTCTGTTTTTGTTGTATTAGTTCAAGTTCACACCACACAACTACAGGCCAACTGTGGCTTTAGCAAAATACATCATATGTAATGTAGCTTATTCACCGTTTGGTACTTTTGATCCTGCGTCTTCCATTTTCTTTCCTCCGATTGTCTTTTCATTTTTAAAACATACCCCGTAGTTCTACTGAAACTGTGCAGATATGATCATTTTGCTTTTATTCTGAGGTCAAGCTTTCTGGCCAGCTACTGAAAAATGTAACAGCTCCAAACCCGACAGTTAGTGGACGACCTGATCTTCCTTCTGAGTTCCTACTCAACCCAGAGTTTGTTACATAATAGTTAAACATATTGATGTCCACATAATAATAAACAGCATCTTTGAGGGAAAAAAACTTTTGTATATGAATATAGTAAAATGTTAGAATATGATATATTTTCACGCCATTCTTCCTTATTTCCTGGGTTCTGCAAATATGTGACATGTTTTTGTGAGCTTGACTTCCGCCTGTGTTTCTCACCTGCGTGGTGGCACTGTGGTGACCGTCGGTGACCCGCACTGTCAGGTTGTAGTTGGAGTGGCGAGCAGCATTGAGCTGGCGGGCAATCAAGATGGTTCCTGTGTTTCTTTGGATGCCAAAATCCTTTTCCTCATCACCACCTAAGACAGAAACAGAGGATGGAAAATAAGATGGAGAGAGAGAGAGAGAGAGGTTGATGCTACAGTCTATGTGGTTATGGATCAGGTTGTGTGCAGCTGGCAGGTGTAATATCTCAGACAATATATGAGACTCTGCAGGTTTGATTGCAGAAATGATGTAACAGGATAATGCCCTCCCACATCTGAAGACCTGAACCAATTTCCCATGATCCACTTTCTAACTCTTAAGCTTCTTCAACAGGAGTCCCGGATGGAAAAACATATGTGGCTGTTGTAGTTTCAGTTATTTCTGTGACTACACCTTCTTTCGAGGTTGTTGAATTAAACTAGACCAAGAAACAAAGAAGAATCAAGGAAAAGGGAGTGATTTTGATTTTCTTTGCTTCATGACTCCATCCATCACAGGGGGATGTTTTGAACTGAGAAACCTACTGAGACGTTCAGACCCTCCACAGCAGCTATAACAGTCTGAGTGTAAAAGTTTGTTTAACCTTAACTTGGTTCAGTTTCATGTTCTCCTGCCAAAAACAGTGGAGGATGAATGAATAAAGAAATGAATAAATAAAAGCTGAATATTAACTAGGGGAGTGGTACAGAAGTCATGTCGGTGGGCTGTGTGGTAGACGGTTAACAGGTCTCTGCTCCACCATGCTGGTGGGTGGGGGTGATTAATGTACTGCTGAGACATGAAATACTATCAAAGAAGTTTCACTGGCAGAATAATAAAGACTTAACAGATGCCAAAACATCACAGAGGTTAATTATACTCAGAACTGGAAAACTTTAGAACATTATCTTGGTAGCAACTATTTCATCTTTCACCACAACAATCAAGTTTTAGTTTTAGTTTTAATTCACTGACTCAACTTTA
Organism: Monopterus albus; assembly: GCF_001952655.1. Classification (NCBI taxonomy): domain Eukaryota; kingdom Metazoa; phylum Chordata; class Actinopteri; order Synbranchiformes; family Synbranchidae; genus Monopterus; species Monopterus albus. The sequence continues at coordinate 2,566,000 of NW_018127901.1, forward strand.
CAAAAAGTGTCATGCATGGGTTTCCAAACTGCTTAGTCCCAAACGGGGTCACGGAGCCAATCCCAGCCAGCTGCGGGCGAGAGGCGGGGTACACCCTGGACAGGTCGCCAGTCCATTGCAGGGCTCACACACATGGGCAGTTTAGAGACACCAATCAACCTATGCTGCATGTCTGTGGGAGGAAGCCGGAGCACCCGGAGAGAACCCACACAAACACGGGGAGAACATGCAAACTCCGCACAGAAAGGCCCAGGGTCAGCCGTGCTGCCCTTCCTTCTGACTCTTGAAATGAAAACACACCTCTGAGCTGCGTTTTCTGGCTTTGAGAAGATATTCTGTTCCTGTTGCTGCCAACAAATTTTAAACCCCAGGTGTTCAAAAGTGGATTTCCTTTTTTATATTCATCACTGCTCTCTTCTATATCCTCTGTATCCTTTATCCTGATTTATCTGCTTATTTTCTGTCTGCAACCGTGATCATTTTATTTCTTTCCTTGTTACAACTCATCTAATTTTGAAACATACTGTGCTTTAAATCTGCTGTAACACTGACTCACCCTGTCCATCTGGTTCTCCTGATTCACTCCTTTCTTTCCTGTTTTCCCTCCTTCCTTCTGCTTCATCCTGCACCCTCTTGGTTTCTCTTGCTTCATGTCTTTCCTCTTACTCTCTCAGCAGGTTGTGTTCAAACGTTAGAAAGGTAAACCTCATGCCTGCTCAACCAGATGGTGTTTATTAACATATCCACCTTGTGAAAGAGCTCAACACACAGAGACATGTTTCTCTCATGTGATGGCTGAGGCTGCGCCCTGTTGCCACTTCATTTAAATTTAAATCATGGTTTTCATTTTTCAATTTATGTGGAAAGAAAGTGGAATGACACATGAATGCATTTCTCTAACTTTCTACACACACTCAACCTCTGCTAACGATACCTGGCTTTCCTGTTAGAAACGGACCGTAGGATGGCCTGACCTTTCAGCAGGTTAGGTCTGTTTAACTGGTTTACTAAATCCAAATCCTTGAATTGACTTCCTGTTAAATAAACATCAGCAATCATGGGGATAAAATAAAAACACACTGGCTGATAGATAGGAGGGCACAATGTAAAATCAGTTTTTCACCTTACTGATCATCTCAGGGAAAAATGAAATTCTTACTAAGGTTGGATGTTCAAATCCCTTTGGAGCCAACCATGCAACAAATCTTTCTCTCAGTGTGGCTCTGTGAGGAAAAAGGGTATCCCCAATGTCATGTTACACAGGATTTTCACCGACATCCAAGAAGACAGGCTTCAAGACCAAATAGCTTTGTTGTGGTCAGTATGTCTGGGTGTTATGTCCTTAGGGTGAAGCAGTTTGAGAATGTTCTGTGTCTGTGCTCGTTTCTTCCTGTCTTGAATTTGCTATAGACTTGCAGTGGATTTTCTTAGTTCATAGTGGAGGAATCTGAGCAATATATGTGACCTCTGACCTTGAAATGACTGAATGATAAGCTTCCGAGTTAAATATTGCTGATCCTCAAAATGTCAAACGGGGTTAGGATGATGCAGATGTTCCTTTCAGGACAAGTCCATGAAGGTGTGTTGAAATGACCCCAAAACAGATGTCCTTTTCTGAGGCTCCTCTCTCCTGTGTCTGCCTCAGGGTCCATTCCAGGTGCCTGACCTGCCACACAACAGCAGGAGGAACCTGCTGTCCTCACCCTGCACAGAGACTCAGGTCAACCAACCTCCTGACAGAATCACGTCCTCTGATTTCATCTGCAGTTGAATCTCTGTTCAGAGGCTGTGACAACAGCTGACAGTCAGAAGATCACTGTTCACTACAGTCACAATACCTTCTACCAAAGTGGGACAAAAAGTAAAATGTCCAGGAGCAAGCATGAACTTGCTCCTCCACCACTGAAGGATTGGAGAAATGCTTTTCAAGTTTCCATAAACAGAAAAGATTTGCACTGGACACTGATTCCTCAGACAGCTGGTATGACTTTGGTCAGAGTGTCGGTTGGACTTCAGACAAAGATCGTGACCAGGTGTGTTGTTTAAAAAGAGATGAAACAGGTTCTGAAAACTCTGGGGCAGCCAGACAGTTGATCAATGAGGAGATAATCCACAATAAATTGGATAATGACTTGACCTTCCATTTATCTCCTACAGTATTATGGAAACATGAAACGTTCTCCTGTTTCATCTCCTAAAACATAAGGCTCTTTTCCTTTTCTCTGTTTTATATCATCATAAATTGAACAAAATAAGACGTGAAGATGTCAGTTACAACCTGAACCCTTAGAAGCTATTTTGACAGTGTGTACAACAACCAGTCAATACAAAAAATAACTGATAAACAAATGCAAAATGTTAATGCAAGAATAAGAATAAGCCTGAAGCTTTGGATCATACTAAATAAAAACATACTGTTCTGGCTTGTGACCCCACACTGATCCACATTCAACTCACCAATCCCTGATCAGGGTTATAAATCTTAATGAGCAGTTAGAACCTTCTCCCACTGAGTTCATTTTTAGATGCCTGAACAGGTAAAAATATTTCACATTAAAAAAGAGGAGAAAGAAGAAAAATATCTAAAAACTAAACAATTTTAGGGAGCAGAAACACGGTCCTGTTCTATCCTGTTGTCTTAAACATTTAGTGACAGCTGTGATTAATGTTGTGACCCCCAGGCTGGTAAACTAAAGATGTGACAAATAAATCTTTGCATTTGAAGCATTCAACTCAATCTCATGCTTTTCCACAGCGAACACAACCCTTTCTCCACTGATGAAGGGCGTGATATGCGACTCAAAGTAGAGAGAAAAGCTGGTAACTGGACCTTTGTTTTCAAAGTTAACTCCAGCTACCATTTCCAAAGTCAAGACGGAACTTACATGCCAAACTGGAACTACAGTAGGCGGTGCTCAACATCAGTATAAATGTTTGGGATAAAAATGCACCATGTCACAATATCAACAATGTTGTGTTGCACTGACACAACGTGGCTGAAAACAAAAGTCTTCGAGAACTAGGAGGCGTGGACATGAATAATTCTCCCTCGGAGCCAGGAGTCAAGCAACTATAATTTGGCCCTTTTGTGTAAACAGGATTTAAAATTTTATAACCAAACAAAGAAAATGTGGCACATCATTTTTCACATATGTTCACTGCTCCTCGCAGTGTGTGGGTACCTTGCAAAAATACAGTTTTATGGCCACACTGCCCATCTCTAATCCAAAACTGAGTAAAGTGAAATCTAACTTTTACATGTAGGTGCAAGATTTATTCCATTTTTTATGGAATATTTTTACGGTTTTCATTTTTGCTGGATTCAGACCCAGAGAAGCCTGAACTCATCCGCTCAGAGCAGATGCTCAGTCCTTCCCTGCAGCGGACAAACCACATCCCCCCAGCAGAGAGTCAAGGCCTCAAACCTGCTGGTGCTGACCCTCATCCTGATCACATCACACCCTGCTGAGACCCGCTCCTGTGCACAGTCCAGTGAAGCTGGAGGAATGCTACATCCCTGTACAAACAGCAGAGATGCAAAACTCGCCTGCTCTTATTATTATTATTATTCTAAATCAAAACAGACTTGTTTTATTTCTGTGTAGCTGCTGAACATTTTTAAAATTGCAGAAACAAGAAGTGCTGACTGAGGCGACCTTGTTATGGGCCAGCATGGTGGCAGCATCACAGCAGAACTGTCCAATAGGAGCCGAGTATGCAAATGACTGTACATTTAACAGATGTACAGTATGTAATATTAATATTGTGTAAATGCAATCAGATTCAGTCTGTTGGCCATTTTCTTTCATCCTAGAATAATTATGAAACTATATTTAAGCGGCATATGGTTACAGAGTGGTAAATCTCTTCAGGATGAACAGGACTCCTTCATGTTGGCTCACGAGGTAGGGCAGTCATCTCCTGACCAGCAAGTTGGTGGTTCGACTCCCGCTCTCCCCGCATGCCTAAGTGTCCCTAAGCAAGACACTGAACCCCGAATTGCTCCCGGTGGCTTGACTAGCACTGGTGCGTGGCAGCCTGTCGTCATGGGTGAATGGGTGAATGATGTATGATCTCCCTGTAAAGCGCTTTGGCCAGTGCAACACACTGTTAGAAAGCGCTATATAAAATACAGTCCATTTACCATAATGCAACACACAAATGTCACCAGACGAAACATCCGCCGTCAGCAGCAGTGAGACAAGTGAATGTGCCTTCAGGCATGCAGCGAGTGTCTGTTGTGTTCTGCTTAGGTCTGGCACAGACTAAGCTTGGCACAGAAAAGTGAACAGGAGGAAGCTCGGACTTTCTCTGCACGCGCTGCCCCGACTGGCAGGAACCGGGCTGACGACAGGACAAGAGAACGAGACACAGGCATGTCCGGAGTCAGAGGGCTGATTCCATTTGTCATTGAGTTTCCATAAAGCTCTCTGCGACAGTCCTTCTCATATTGTTTGGATTTGAGAAAAGCCAGAATGGAGAGAAAAAAAGAGAGGATGAGAGGAGGAAAAGGAGAATGGCCAGCCCGTGTTCCCGTGGTGATCTGGCAGGTGATGGGATCAGGAACGCTGCCGAGTTCTCCTTTATCCTCCAAAGTCCTGCTGACACTAGGACTTTTTTCTCCTCTCCTCCTCACCATGTTTCTCTCTATTCATCCATCACTGTAGGAACACTGACGCGTCTGTGATGGCTTCTGCCTAACCACCCAACCATCTAAAATATCTGCTAGCCCTGCAAGTCCTTACATTCGATCTCCTTCTAAAATGAAGCCTGTGGCTACTGAGGAAGCGTCAAGGAATGAACTCATAATTAACAATTATAAATATTTTAAATCATAAACCCACTGCACACAAACAGGAAGTTATGCAAAACATCCACAGCAAAGTTGCAAAGATTTGGCAGAAATATTGACAAGAAAGATTTGACCATTTACTCTGCATAGTGTTCATGTGCATGTGCATGCACGTACAGGTACACAGTTTTAGCTGAAAGTGAACAGAGCCAGTCAAAGCCAAGTACCACACCCATTTCTGCTAAGTCTTACATTGCCCCTGAACCTTTCCTGTCTGTGATGCAAGTGTCTTCTATGGATTCAGTGATCAACTCAGTTCACCCACAGACAGGAAACATGCAGCTTCAGTGCCACTTCAGTGCCCTTTGTGCATCTTCAGATCCTTCTGCACCCAATTCCCTCTCATTTTCTGCCATCACTGAGATGAGTTCTCTCAAGATATTCTGGGAAACAACTGACATTTAGGCTGATTTAGTTAAAGTGAGTGATTGATCAAAGAAGGAAAATCACAGCACTAAAGTGTCTTGGAAACGCTGACATTCACAGATTGAAATACAACAGTAAGAATATCAGTAAATGTTTTTCCTTATACTGCCACTCATGCTGTTTGCCTCCTCCCTGCTCTGTTCTAGCACCATGCACTGCTGTACGACTGTGCTGACCTTTAGAAAACAACTGGTCTCCAGAGTCAGTAAAGGTTCACAAGGAAGGATGACGAATGTAACCTGTTAGCAGTCTCTGGTGTGAGCCGACACTCTATGAGGCAGCACTTCACTGTAAGTGGAAATATGGTGAATGTCTGAAATCATTTCCTAATTCATGTATGCCATGTTTTTTCCCTCAGTAGTTTGTTTTATCCATTGTTTATGTTCTTTTTGACATCACTGCCCTCATCCATCCATCCAACCATTGTCTATACCACTTGTCCTGAGGAGGGTTGAGGCTGGAGCCAATCCCAGCTGAGCCTGGCTGAGAGGCGGGGTACAGGGGTACAGCGCTGACACGTAGAGACAGACAACCACACACACTCATGTCCCTCATTTGTGTGATTATGACCATACTGTAGATGCCAGAGTGTGTGTGTGTTAGTTCATTTCTACACAGATGTCAGAGTGTGTGTGTGTTAGTTCATTTCTACTCACCTACGATATCGAACCACCTCAGCTGCTGCGTTTCCGTCATGATGATGCCCACCATGTGAGTGACAGGCTCCGTTTCCATGACGGCAAAGGTGAAGTGGGGCTCGTCAAACGTGATTGGCTCAGTGGAGGGTGGGGGGAGGGCGATCCACTCGATGTGGAGTCTGGCTGTGGACGAGCGTGACGGGCTGCCGTGGTCTGTGGCTTTAATCTGGGAATGAACACAGACATTAAATTAACATTCTAATGAGGGTTTTACCAAAAACAGAACAGCTGTAAAAGCAGTGTTTAAGAAAACTCTGCCCACCTCACAGCTCAGGCTAAATGCTTGTTTGGGTGGGTGGCACGGTCATACCTGCATGACATCACACACTAAGGTGTGATCAGAGAGTTTAGCAGAGCTACACAACCAGGCTGTTTATGATTCTCAGACATATTGTCTTTGTCTTTAAAAGATTTCAGCTAAATTCTACAGCGTCTTCAAAAGAAGCAGATCAGTTCAAACTAACTTTCAACTAGATTTTATGTTGCCGTGCACATCAAAACATGGTGCTGCTGGGTCTGGCAACAGCACAGTGATGAGAAAACCACACAGGTCCCTGAAAGTAAACACAGACTGTTCACACTGCTAGTAGTATTTATAAAAGACTTTCTTCACTACCATTTACAGTAGAGGCAGCAGTTCCAGTTTAGTTTTTGTATGACATCTAAGAATCAGCAATATCAATCCAACATACAAATACTAAGTGGCTATAAAGCCAACTTTTACCCATTCTTTAAAATAAATATTGATATTTGCACATTTGTTTATAATGTTCTAAAATATCATTTTAAAACATGCTAAAAAAACCTTAATGTTTAAATATATAAAAAAATTGGGGTCATCAAATCCCATGGAACCATGGTCAAGGTGCTCTGTCTCCTTTGGGAGAAATGATTTTGCTTTAAAAGTCACACCATCACTGCCACAGCGAACAACAACATCACAATTTAAAAACAGGACACCACAATAAAAATCCATGGCCAAATGAAATGAAATGACCAAAACCAGCAACAACAAACTGGTCATAAATGTTTTGTCTCTGCATCCAAAGTCTGATCTCGCTCCTCGCTCTGTGCCACAGATCTCCACTGCTGTCCACAAACTATTAAAAGACAGAGAGCCACACCGCTGCACAGGCACACAGTAGTTTACTTCAACCTTTTACACACCTTAATGCTGCTTTAAATACTAACTAAAGACCAAATGTGGTTTAATCTGCCACTGAAAACAATCCCCAACAAAGGCATCATTAACATCTTAGGGCAGGATCCAGTGCGGTCGGGCCTGAGTGTAACCAACAGGGTGGAGCAGTGTGGAGGTGCTGAGAGATGGACTAACACGTTGTTAGACTTGTTCTTTTCATGGGATTTGCTGACAATAAGAAAAATACAGAATAACATCACCTCTATCCTTTAATTACTGGTGACAGTACTGAACAACAAAAGAGAAAGATTCCTAATGACTGTTCTCCATGTCAGTGACAGAAGGGGAAAGGTTTATTTTAATGTTTCCAAAATCCAGCAAAGCCTTTCTGTAACTAATGCAGAGCGATGACAAGGACTGAACATTCCCGGGTCACTGAGCCTGTTTAGCACAGCTGGTGGGCGCGATCAAGACTTAAGTCCCCACACCTGCTGCAGAGACACAAATGAAGCATGGCTCTTTAGAGGAACTATTTACTTTACTCTTTATCAAGACAGGAGGCACATTTTTGCTTCAGAGCCACACAATGTAAGGTGGCTTCATCAGATCTGGCGTCAGTATGCATGGTGTCAGTGTAAGAAATATAAAAACTGACAGCGGTTCTGGACACCTACTGTGAGGATGGTGTAGTTCCCGGGCAGGAAATCACCCCGAGCTGTCAGCTCACCCGTCACGGAGTCAATCTCAAAATGCTCATCCTTGTTATCTTGCAAACTGTAGGTCACGACAGCATTTGAGCCTTCATCATCATCACGGGCGACCATCCTACAGGCCTCCTGTTTACCCGCCTGGTGGTGCTGCTCAGGCAGCTTGATGTGGAAAACTTTGTCGGGGAACTTTGGACTGTTGTCATTGTCATCCCCAACTCGGATCACAACGGTGGCAGTGGAGCACAAAGATGGAGATCCATTATCTGAAACGATTACCTGACAAGAGAAGAAGAATGAACAGAATGAACTCCTGCACATAACTGCTACTGGCACTAACTAGCACATAAAAACCTTGAAGGCAGGTACAATATAGGACAGAATACTGTATGCTCATGGGCCCCCCCTCCCTGATTTCCAAGAGTTTTAACAAGAAAACTAAATATTTTTGTTTTATCGGCCAGGTAATGATTTATCTGAATAACTTTTTTAAAGCAATTTCATCAAAACACCACCTGAGGGAACATCTGTTGGAAGAACCGAGTTCATCCATCCAGGAGAGTTCAGAGCCGAGGTGAACCTGCTCTGGTGGCATGTGGAGGCCCAGCACCTCACTGAGACTCTGTTTTGGGTCTGTAAATTTAATTTGCTAATGTTTTCAGATACTTTGCTAATGTCATCAAAAAGATATCACAGCTCTTTGATGCTGAATTTAAATTTTGTTATGGATTTATTGATTTTCCAACTTAAACAGCTGGATTTTTTTTCACCCATTTCAGCATCTGATGAAAAGTGAAAACGTTGTTTGTAAGAGTCTCACCTCGACAGCGTGCTCTGGTTTATCCTCCCGATCCAGAGCTGAGAGAGTGCTGATAACACCTGGACGTGCACACAGAGAAAGAATCAATGCTGTTAGCTTGACAGTTCTCAGTCCCGGGAGGTGAGAGTGATAACTACACCTAAACAAACACACACAGACAGTTTGATGTGTTCCGACATCTGTTACTGCACATGTGTGTGTGTGTGTGTGTGTGTGTGTGTGCGTGTGTGTGTGTGTGTGTTTGACCGGTGAAACAGAGCAGTAGCTGAGCTGATCACAGCTAAGCAAACACATTTTGGTTTACGGATGTTTTTTCTGCTGTTGTTAGAATGTGTGTGTGTGTGTGTGTGTGTGTTTGCAGAACCTGCTGCTGAAAATTAGAACTTGTCAAAGGATTTTATCCAAGTTTTGTTTAGCACAATATTTTTCAGCTGTCATCATCAATGTACAGAAAAAATCAGATTATTCATAATAATAACAAATGAAATGAAAAATTCTAATTCTTATAAATTTGTTGTGCAAAAAAGGAATTTGCATGAAATTAGATGGAAAAATCAGGACTTGTAAAATAAAGTGTCACCAAATGTTCATTATTATCTGCCTTTATCTGGAGCTTTCAACCACATCTCACTGTCTTCCTCAGTGGATACACTCTGCTCAGTTGTTATGAAGATAGTACGTGCGCCCTTGAGTTGGGGAGTTTCATTCAAACTATCCTCTCAAATAAAAGACACATTTTATCAGGAAAAAGCATCGACTGTAAACCAAAGAACGTCACCACACAGCAGATAACTCTGCCTGCACATTCAATAAACTTGATGTCAATAAGAAGAACAAATTTACAGACACACACACACACATACACATCAAAAACACAAAGCCACCTTTTCTGACGACAATGTGAATCACGTCTGATAAAAGTCAGTGCTGCCAGCCACAGTTTGTGTGGATGAGCCAAGGTAAAAGCCGGTCTCCGACAGGAGCAGCAGGTCGATCACTGAACAACAGCACCAGACGGCTCACTGGCAGTTTGGTGAATCAGCGTTTGTGTCTGTGTTTGTTTCCAATACAAGATATAAACTATGTGGCTCAGCAGGTTGTTCAGGCACATTTGGCTGCTGTGCAGCTGTTTTGTGGGAAACCTGAACTTAGACCTTTAACCTGCTGGAGACACTCAGCAGTCGCTGAGGTTGTCATCAGTTCACACTACACAAAGTTGTAACACAGACAAGTGTAATGGCATTTTTAAGTATATCCATTTATATTGTTGATTTACATATTAAAGTATAGTCTGCTAACAATTATGGTTACTAACCTTTGACACACTGGACAAGTGAACTTTGTTTTCTGCTGAATCACTGAATGCCTAAGGTATCTTTGTTTGCTGCAAGAAGCAACTGTAATATCCGCAGACTTTGAAAGTATCTCCTGTGAACCTCTCAGTGTTTTTTTGCAAATTAGAAACTCTTTGAACACAGAAGCATAATTGTTCTCAGTGTACCCTCCTTTTGTGTGACGTTATCTTCTGCTTTATATTGAAGTGAATCTTATTTATTCTTTGAGTCTCTGTAACATGCATCCTGGTGTGCTGTTGTAGACAACTCCTTTCTGCAGAAATAAATCAACCTGAGGACGTGTCCATTCTCGGTTCTCGGTTTGTTTCTCACTCACTGTTGGTTGTTCAATATTACAAAGGAAATACAATTTTTTCCTTAACACAAATCTCCTGACACATGTTGAAAACTACTGTTTACAGTGGGTTTGGATTGCTCTGATTTTCTACAACATCTGCTGTAAACAGAAGGGCTTTTGGCAGATGAGTTCACAAATCTGTCGCTAGGCTCGTTTGGTTGGGAAACTTCACTCCAATTTCTTGCAGGTGTTTTTGTGGTGAATGAGAAGTCATCGTATAAATGGAAAAACACCTCCTCAAGACTACTTTTTAAGTTGAAAAATGTTCTGCCCTGTTTGTTTTTTCATTGTTGAGCTGATCCCAGTGTCTTCTGACCTCATCTCATCTAAGCCAAATATATTCAGTGGACAGCAGAGACACTGGCAGGTGAGGGCTGCTAATGATGCTGGCAGGACAGTGACAGGGGTCAGCTGGACAAATGTTTGGATAAGAGAGTTTTAGCAGCTGTGTTCCTGGTGACAGTGCCATAGCGGCTTTTACAGAAAAGTGACCAGGGAGTTCATTCCCACATGAAGCCGACATGTTCAGATGCCACTGGAATAATGAATAGGAGCACAAGTCTGAAAGGGACTCTATTAACACCTTTTGGTTTCTGACGTAACGAGTCACACAAACCAGCGCTGTTCAAGAATAACCTGAACCATAGATTACAGGGTTTCCAAAACTGAGCAAGTACAGTTTTACAGGAAAAGTAAATAAATGTGTCGACGGGAGCAGGGATACTGAAGGTCAGCTGCTGACAGACAGCTACATGTTCCTGAGTTTTTCCAGTCTATAACAGTATCACATGTGTTCTGTTAGGACAAAGGTCAGGTGGGAGAGAGTGAAAAATGACAGATTGTCTAGTACAGAACGTATTCTTTCTTAAACCGTTCATTCTCACTGCTTAACGATGCTGATCACCTCTGTGCCCGCAGTGAAGCAGGAGCTTTCTAAGATGCAAAAGGACAACAACTAAAATCTGGACAGACATGAGTAGACAGCATCAACCCCATGTTCTATTAAAGCTCTTCCTGAAGGTATTCAAGACACAGGAGGAAATATAGCTTCCTCCAATCACTAATCTTCATCTCTGATGCCAAAAGCTGCTCTGTAATTTTGTTAATTCCCTCCTTTATTATAATCATCAACTTCTCATCACACCTTTGAAAGGAATCGATGGTGAGACATTTTGAAGAACACAGCTGGTTTGGCTCAGAGCATGTAGGAGGTGTCACAGGTCAGAATCCCCCCCCAAATGTGCACTTTGGTACTTATCATTGCTGATATTGCTCTATTTACTGCTCTTTGACAAAGGTCAGTAAAACTGTCCTCTCTTTATTTATTGATGCGGTGGACAACAGGTCGTCTTTGTTCTTCGTGAACACAGATCGGCCTCACTTCTTCACAGTACTGGGAATTAGCAATACAAGAGGTTAAACCTGTGTATTTAAAACCAAAATCAGATTATAAATTACTAAATTTGCTTGGGTAATTTTTCAAGGCAATGCAGAAATTTCTGGTACACTTTCATCCACTGCCAAAGAAAAACCAACTGGAAAGGTAAAAGATCCAGCAACACATGCAGTGTGTAGAGCAACTTTAATGTCAAGTCTTAACAGTTTGGTTAACTTTTTATAATTGTTTTAATTATAGAATTATTATTATACCATCCTGGCCTTGGACTTTTGGATGAAAATTAGCCTTCTGGCTAAATGTGACACATTTACATCTTTGATGTTAATTAATGCATATTTGTCCCCAACAAATAAGCTAAGAAAGAAAATGTAAAAAGAATGATTTAAGAACTTTAAAAAGTCCCCATTATATAAAGTAGCTCAACTACACTGCCATACTGTAGGACTTTTACTTATTATTTGTCTACTGTTGTATAATCACTTGTAATTCCACAACCAAAACATGGTATTACTTTGCAGATTGAATATTATCTTTCAGTACCCTGTGTTCCCATATTCACTTCCAGGGATGGGCATGGAACCTCCAGCCCAACCAGATTACCATCAGTCTCTGATAAACATCAAAATGGACACTAATGTGCACACATGCGCATGTGGCCCTACTGATACTGAAGTACCAGTAGTACAGAAGCACTAGGTACATACAGGCCCCTGTGGAAACAAGAGATGGCAACATATATGTAACAGTGACCCTCAGAAACATGTTTACTTCACATCACCTGCTCTTGTTTGTGTCACTAATATTAAACACCAGTGGCGCTAGGTGTAAAAATCATCATCAACCAAAGCTGGAATGGAAATGTTCTCTGGTACTACTGTTCAGTCGATCACTACAACAGCATATTTCTGTATAAACAACTGAAGGGGTGACAGGAAAAAAGTCAGAAAAATATATATATTTATAGTATGTGCAGTTTCGACAGCCTCCACTGGGGTTTCTGAAGTTGCAAAGAAGTCAGAATTAGCCTGACAGATGTGCTTCAGTGTTGGGACCCGGTGCATGGGGGAGGAGGTGTGCTCTCTGTAAACAAAGTTGGGGGTCTAAGTGAATTGAAAATCCTGCTGAGGATCATTCAGTCCTTTTTACAACAATGCAAACAAGCCCTGCTGGGAGGACATCACTAGCACAGGTGGGGCACATTAGAAAGTGGGCGTTTGTCATTAGTGCAGACATGGGAATCAGGAGAAAAACCTCGTCCCTTCCTCATCGCCTGTTTTCACTCAGCCGTGCTGCTCTCTTGTCAAAACCATGTGAAGATAAACGGTCTGTCTGGCATGTCAGGACCCAGGCTGTTTGTTTCCCCGTCTCTCTCTGGATTCACTGCCAGTCTGCAACTCCACACATGTTACTTCTCATCTTAGTTTTTCGTTTCCTCCTGTCAAGATCATGCTTTCGAGGGAGCCGTCTTAAGTTTCACTATGCATGGGCATTTCTGAGAATGATTGGTGAAGGAGGGGGAGGAAGCTGCTCAGACTCACAGCTAAAGATATAAAGATGGGTCCAAATTCACCCAGGTTAGTGAAGAAGGGGAACTGCTTCCTTGCACTAAGGATACACTATTACTTTTTCAAAAACAAACGTATGTAAAACAAGCCCCTGAAAAGAGCAGTAAACAACACACTGCATTATCAGCTGCCAAAGAAAGCCATTTGAAACGATATCCAACCACTGCAGCTACTCTGAACAGACGAAATGTCTCAAAGTGCAATCAGAGAGAAATTTAGAGGCTTTGCAAATGTTCGAGAAATCCAAGGAAAGCTGCAGTGGGACAAACAGAGATGGACCAGATTTGAAAAGGTTTCAAAGTGAGAGAGACTTTTTCAGTTAATCCAAACTGTTAGATTCCACTTCACTGGTGCACAGAGATGAACCTTTACAATAGATGTTACAAAGGAAAACTTTAGCATTGTTCGCATTATGGTACTTTATGCAATACTGCATAAGGTAGAAGATCTATTGTGTCAAAATAAGTTTTACTGTTTATTGGTATTACCATACATTACATACTGTGTATGTATGGCGGATTATTTTCATCTGAGGATTAATACACATTAGCTAGAGAGTATTCCAGAATGTGGGACTGGGTAAGTGTGTGTGTGTGTGTGTGTGTGTGTGTGTGTGTGTGTGTGTGTTAACCCAGTGCAGCAGTGTGACTCATTAATGTTTTAATTAATGTGTTTTTGGTTAATAATTGAGCTCTGTGGAACAGAGGAAGAAGGCATTGGGATTAAATACACACAGTACTTCTTAGTAGGATTGATTTATCACTGGTTAGTCTTCAGTGGACTTTTTAGAATTTGTTGACGATGAAAAATCACAGAATATCACTAGACTTAATCTTTAATAACAAGTAAAAAAAAAAACACCTTCAAATTGAAACAACTGCTTCCTTATCAGTATATCAGTTTAAGGATCTTTAGAGGCTGAGCAATCATTTGAGGAATTTGCTTGTGCACACTTAATGACTTGGGAACATTCCTGACTTGTCCAGCCTTGCCAACCTCTTTTTTTTTTGTAAACACATAATTAAACCTAGTCTGGACTCAGATAAACAAAGCATACAGATTTCTAGTCCTTCACAGCCATGTTCCCTGCACAAACCTGCTGTCAGAGTCCAGTCACTTGTTACTACACACTCTTCCCTCCTGAAACCTAATCAAAAGGTCTTAAATGTTTAAACAGGCAGACAACAGCGCAGTGCTCCAGGAGAATAAAGCTTAGTCAGAAACCTCTGAGTCACGTTCCTGTCGAGGCTTGAGAGGTTTCTACACAAGTCACCGCATACATCGGTAAGATGGTGAATCATATTGGAAAGATGTAGTTCCAATGAGCACATTTATGTCATTTACTGAAACATGCTCACTCTCGTTTACATAATTTATTTGTTCAGTGAATGCCGATACTACATTTTTCTTGTATTCTTTGTTTGTCTGGCGATTTTTCATGATGGTTTTTATAGCTCTGGAGCGTTTCTGGTCAGATTATCAGTGTCAACACATCCTCCTAATGGTTTCCTTGCCTTCAGTGTAAATGAACTACATGGCCCAAAGTATGTGGACACTTTGCACAAACATCACACTCAGAGGTGATTTTTTTTAACTTGTCATTTAAAAGCCCTGGGCATTAACGTGCTGCTATAAACACCCTCCACTCTTGGTTTCAGTCTTTCCATCTGACTGTGGAGCCTGGGGACCTGCTCCCACTGCGATGCTCAAAGTAGGTGGCAGCATGTGGCCTCTCATCAGTGTGTAGTGCTGGATGTGTGCTGTACTGAGAACATCATACTCTACTCCAACTGGACATTTGTTTTATCTGCCACCTAATATAGTCATTAAAAACGTTGTACAGAATTGGGAGACCAGAACATTCAGCTTTTCTTCTGTTCTGTTTAAATTCCTTTATGTAGTGGAGTTAAAATCTTGTATGTGTGAGATTCAACACTGATGTTGGGCTATAGCCTGACTCAGCTCATCTCAGGCAGTGGATGGGTTTGAGATCAGGGCTCTGTGAAGGCCAGTCAACCTCTTCCACACCAAGACCTTTTCATTTGTCCTTGGGCATGTTTGTCAAACTGTTGCCAGAAAGTTGGAAGTTTGCATCATTTTATAATATTTAAAAAATATATAAAGAAAATAAAGGGCCAAGACCACAACAGGAAAAAACATCCCTGGACAAAAATAGACAAGTGCGTCCACATGGGTGTCTACATAACCTCTTCCTGAAATGTGGGAGGTCACAGTGAAATCTGGATCTGGTTTTATAAGATGCCATCTTTATTATGAAGCATTTTCAAGTTGTCCGTTCACTGGCCCGGCATCACGAACATATCTCAGAAACATTTGGCACAAACATCTACTTGGACTCAAGGATGAACTGATTAGATTTTGGTGGTCAAAGGTCACAGGTCAAAAGAGGCCTCACATTAGCCCAGCCCATGTAAACTTGACTGGTTGGTAGAGGCATACAAATCCAACACTGTAATTCTAGTTTAAAGTATTTATGCAATTATCTTTTTACTGTGTGACATTTTTTCATTCTTTCATTTGTGTAACACATTACTTTTGTTCCAGTGTTTATATGTGTCTCTGCTTACATCTGTTCTTGTTCCACCAGTTGTGTTGCTTTAAATCCATGTTTATTTTTCTTTTCCTTATTATTATCTTACGTGGATTAATGGAAGACTAACTGAAAGCCCCTAGGGATTCAAATAGCAAAAAACGTTCACCAGTTTTCAGGTTATCTACAGTCAAAAGAGCTCAGTCTGCAGTTGAGACTCGCCATTAGGAAATCCTCAGGATGTGAAGAAGTACGCTCAGACACAAAAACCCTTTTCAACCACACACATTTCATTGTGTGCTTGTATGCATGAGTAAGTGATCAAATACACCTGCCCTTGCACAAAAAGGGCTTGTTTTAATGTGACACTCTCTGGCCGTTTCAACACCCCCCCATCCCCCCGCTGCCTCTGTGTGACGTCTCTCTCTACTCGCCTTCTCTCTCTGTAATCCTTCAGTACACCTTTGGGCGTGGACTAACGCCACAGCTTTCTGAAGGAAGAAGACCGGGCATGTGGAGGCTTGTAGCATCAGAGCTACACTCGTTTGTTTGAACATCAGTGTCTGAACCACGTGACTCAGTTTCCACTGCTAAAAACAAACATGCAGATACCTAAAGGGAGTTAAAGGAGTTTTATGGTTTTGGCCATTTTAGTTTAGTGTCTTGATAACAGCACATCTTTTCAGACATTGGATGAAAACATTTGTGACCTCTGAAGGAGTGTCTCATTATAAAGCTTGCAAAATGAACAGATATGTTGGAAGCACAAACCTTCACCATGTCTTGTATTCACAAGAGGAGTTGAATCAATGTGCATTATAAATCGATCAAAAAGCTTGTGAAATGGGAGGATGAGTGCATTATTAGTCAATCAAAAAGCTTGTGAAATGGGAGGATGGTGACGGTGTGCAGGCTCACTAAGAGCTTCACTTCTCACTTCCTGAACTCAGAATCTAAACATCTATACAGATATCCCAGTATTAGAGGCAATATTTAACATGACATCCAGCCTGACATTAACACAAAGCCTACCAACAACGTTGATGCTTTCGTATCAACTGAGGAGGTGTGTGCTTTTGTTTGTCTTGCACATTTACAATTCAGATGCAAAGTTGTTGTGTTCCTCAAGGTGGAACGGTTACACCAAGGTCACTACCTCTCTCACCCTGTTGATTCATAGTAAAATATTTCTCTTTTTCTAAAACAGATATAAAATGTACCAGTTAAATGAGTGGTTCACTTCTTTCTACTGCCTGTACAGGGACAGTTTAAACAAGGTGCCATAAATCAGTGATCTCCACTGGAAACCAACACATTTGTCACCAGCGATGGTTTTAAAGCTAAATTGCTGTTTTGTACAAAATTTCTGCTTATTCAGAGCTAATTACCTGTTGTGGGATCAATGTCAAAATACGTCCGATGAGATTCAGGCATCTGGAAGGAAAGTTTCCCCTCAGAGGACGTGTCCACATCTTTGGCTGAAACCTTGAAGATGGATTTGACCTTGTCCACATTCTCTTGGACAGATGCAAAATATACCGGCTGGGAAAGTTCTGGAGCATTATCATTAACATCCAGGACCTCCAGAAAGATGTGAGTCCAGGAGATCAGAGGCTCCGTCCCCAGATCAGTGGCGTAGACAGAAAGCCAGTAGTGAGGCATCGTCTCACGGTCCAGCGTCTCCGTTGTTCTAATCACACCTGGAAGGGAGAACTGGTCTGATAAAACACTTGGTTTCACATGTGGGAATCAGGGTGAACTGTTCTGATAAAACACTTGGTTTCACATGTGAACAACACATCAATGTTTTCTTTTTCAAACCTGCTGTTGTGCCTCAGGATTTACGCATTTATCAATATGATCAATTTTATATTAAACAGCTGTGGCCACCCCGGAGGAAACATCAGTCACTATGATTTTCATCTAGCCAAATGTGTGTTGCCAAAACTTACTCAAGTTCTTAAAGGTACACCACAGAGTATATCACAGAGCAATTATGACATGTTCGGGGTCTAAAAACAAAGAAAATCGGCTTTTCCGCACATACTTGTCTTCAGAAGTGGTTTAAATTTGGATAGCCTGAAGGAGAGCTGAAAAACTAGCAATCAGTAAAAAGAGGTCAATGGTCAATTATGACAATGAACTTGACTTGCCCTGATTTTATCTGAGCCTTCAGCAACAGGCAAATGGAATATGCTACGATATGCTATCCTGCACAAACTACCTTTATACAACCCTGCACATGCCTCAGTGCATGAAAACTAATGAGGAAATGTATTGCAGTAAAGATCCTCTGTAACACCATGGTGTAGGTATGTCCTAGTCTTTACTGGGCTATACTGCATTTAAATGATATGCGACACACTAAAATAGCACTGCGTTGCTGGTTTAGTGTTAATGTAGACGTGACCTTTGACAAGGCTAGAGGAGGGTAGTGCTGATCTTCAAGATCTCAATTGAAAAAATCATAAATAAATACACAGTATGTTCACACTGAAGGATCAATCTTGACCTTGGCTTGAGATATGCGGCACAGTTGTGACCACTGGCTGCATGAGCGCTGCTCTGGCTGCCAGGCAGTGAATTTGCTGTGTGTCAGGTCTTTAAAGTTCAACAACAACATGATAACAAATCTTAGTCTTCTATTTCTACTTCTATTAGCTCAGTTAGTCACTCATGTCAAACTAACAGAGTAACACAAATGAGTCACACTACTGTGCATCAACTCCATATTTTAGTTAGCATCAGGCTATACAGGATGGTTTTAAATAAATTCAAAGGAACTGTGATTTTTAAATGACAAGTCTCGAGTGGTTCAATAACAAATAATTTACAATTTTACCATCATTACTACAAACACTACACGAAACCCCCCTAAACCACAGTGTTTATTACCAGTTTCCTCGTCGATGGTGAACACTCCTAGACCAGAGCCTTCATGGATGTGGTACCTGACGACTCCATCTCTACCCAGATCCTTGTCTGAAGCTGTAAGCATCACCACAGATGTCCCCACTGCTGCATCCTCCAGCACGCTGGCTTCATACACAAACTCTGTGAACACAGGCCTGTGGATGTTCTCGTTGACATCTAGAACCTGAATCTCTACAAAGCAAGAGGATGAGAGGGAGCGAGGGAGGCCATGATCAACAGCTCGGACTGTGAGGTTGTAAGATGGCCGCCTCTCAAAGTCTAGCTCTCTTTCAAGGGTCAAGGCACCCGTGGAGGAGTCGAGGTGGAAGATCCCACTCTCTGTGTTCTGAAGGTTGTAGGTGACGAAGGCCCCGCTGCCCAGATCTAAGTCGACACTCTCCACCCAGACAAGGAGAGTACCCACAGGAACATCCTCTGGGACTTTTATTTTGTAAACCTTGGGCACAAATTTGGGTGGATTGTCATTTGTGTCCTGTAAAACCACCACAAGTTCAACCGTGGAGAACAACTGAGGGCCGGGTTTGGCCTGGTCTCTTGCTTCAATCCAGAGGTTGTACTTGGGTGAGGTTTCTCGATCTAAACGGTCCGTCACAGCCACCTCACCGGTCAGCTCGTCAATTCTGAACATGTCAGTAGACGTCAGCAGGGAGTAATGGACATTACCGCTCATATCTGTGTCCGGATCAAATGCACGAGCTGTGAAAACAACAGAGTCCACCTCTGTGTTTTCAGGTACACGTATCACGTACCTAGGCTGATCAAAAACCGGAGCATTGTCATTGACATCTATGACATTCACTGCGAGGAACTTCCATGCAGATGTTTGTGGTGTTCCCAAATCATAAACAGTGATGTTTAAAATGTAGAACTCCTTGCTCTCCCTGTCTAATGGGCAAACTAACTGAAGGCTGCCAGAGAAAGTGTCAATGGAGAAACAACCACCCTCATTCCCACCTGATATGGTGTACACCAGTTTACTATTAAACCCACTGTCATTGTCCTTCGCCTTGAACTGAACAATAGCTGAATTCAGTGGATGGTCCTCTCTGAGGTCAATCGATCCAGGAATGCTCTGGTCAAATCTGGGGGAATGTCGGTTGGTGATGTGAATGTCGGAGAACATGTCTTCCTCTTGACCAGTTAAACTTGGTTTGATTGACTCTATTAGTTTATCGGTCAGCTGTTTGTAAATGCCCGTTTCCTGGCAGTGGAGTGTTGCCTCGTCACCTCTGTTAGTGACAGTTATCCTGACGACAGAGGCTTCAGAATGATGTTTGCCATCTGTAGCTACAACTCTCAAAGTGAACGAACCTGCTCGCAGCGGAATCGGTTGCTTAAGGGTGACTGCTCCCGACAACAAGTTAATTCCAAAAACCTGGAGTTCGTTCCCAGACTGGATGACATACCTCAGCTGCTGCAGCTCATCTACATCAATGGCTGACAGCTCAGCGACTGTGCGCCCCACGGGTAAGTCTAGAGGTACGGTGGCATTGCAGCCCACTCTCTCAAACAAAGGGATGTTATCATTGATGTTGTTCAGGGTTATTGTCACAGGGCATTCGCTGACTTGGCTGAAGGGGCTGCCGCTGTCAGAAGCCCACACTCTCAGGTGGTAGCGCCGTTTCATCAGCTCATAGTCCAGGTGCTCAGAGGTTGAGATGACACCTGTGAATGGGTCTATTGTGAAAGGCAGGGGGCCTGAATTTGCAATAGAATAAGTCACAAATCCATTTTTGCCTTTATCTGCATCTGTGGCTGCTACTTTCAAAACACTGCTGCCAACAGGGGTGTTTTCATCCAGTGTAGCCTGATAGGAGGTGCGTGTGAACTGTGGGCTGTTGTCATTTTCATCCATTATTTTAACCACTAAGTGAGTCTCAGCTTCACCATGATTAGCCACTACATCAAACTCGTATCGATCTTTTTTCTCATAGTCAAATCTCTCTGTGGTTATGATAATCCCAGTTTGGGGATTAATCCTGAAATTAGAGCTGTGTGGATTATTTTTGATACTAAAGGTAACATTATAGGGAACCGAGGTCACAGAAACATTAATTACATGAGTTTTAGGGGGTGAAAACTCACTCAGAGTGACAGTGTAGGTGTCTTCCAAAAATGCAAGCGGGCTGTAGTGATGTGCCGGAACATGGGTTTGTATAACTGGAGAAAGCAAACTCGGGAAGCTCCTGTCTTTAGCTTGGAGAGACAAATTCAGCCCAGCAGGAGTTTGAGACCAAATAATCCTTTTTGTAGAGATCACCTGGAAGTCACTGCCCTGAACACCTAAGGGGATAATCTCAAAAGACTTGTGGGGATCCCCTCCAACAATACTAAGGGATTCCACAGGCTTAACCCCTGCCTCCACGTGGACACTGATGGTTATTTTGCCATCTGTAGAGACTGTCGGTTTGGGTGGAGATAAGATAACTGGAGATCTTGCAGATGTCTTTTGTATGTTTACAGTGACTCTGGCAACATTACCAAATTTCTGCACACCAGATATCTTCTTTGTTCTGTCCTCTGCTAAAACAGTAAGGTCGTATGTCTTCGAGCGGGTGTGATTGAGCCTCTTGACAAGATAGACTGTGCCTGAGAAGGGGTCGACAACAAAAGGATGGGCTCTGCTGGTGAAAGAGTAATAAAACTTAGCATTGCTCCCAGTGTCAGCATCTGTAGCGCTAACCCTGACCACACTTGACTGAAGTGGTGCGTCTTCCCTGATGGCCACATTGTATGAGGCAGGATAAAAGAGAGGCTTTAGGTCGTTGGTGTCAAGTACCTGAATAAACACCTTTGTCTTAGCCTGGAAATTAGAAGTGCTTTCAGTTGCCTCCACAGTGAGAGTGTAAGTGTCTCTGACCTCCCTGTTAAGGAGAGCTGAGTTACCGCTGCGTGTTTTGATCCTGAGAAAGCAGAAATCCCCAACTCTGACTGCCTCTGCTTGGAAAAGTCCATCCTCATCACCTGAGACTACATCATATTTGATGTCCCAGAGCAGATCTGTCACTTCAGTGCCCATTTTCACTGGTGTCTCAACGTACGTCCGCGGGGCAGAGTTCTCATTGATGCTGGTGTTGTAAAGATGGTGTGTAAACCTCAGAGGTGAGCTATCTATTCCTTTTCCCATACTCCCCTGATATCTCACCAAGTGCAGGAGGACTGCTGCTAGAGTGAGGAGAGTTGTTCCTGAATTTGCCATCTTTAAAACCTCCCTGAAGACCTCCGATCTGTAAACAGGAAGGAGACAAAAAAGTCAGGTAATATACTATAATGGCATATAATGTATGGCAACAAAAACTCGTACTGCCTGTGTACTACAGGTCTGTGCTGGTGACTGCAGTATTTTTATTAGACGTCCCAGGAGGTATGAGCCACCAAACTGCTGCTTTCATCCCACACAGGTGGATTGATAATCTCTCTTTGATGAGAGAGACCTGGGCAAAACTGGAGCATGGAACGTGGAAAAAAATAGTTAAACACAGACTAACTAATACTGCATTTATACTGTGCATCTAATTAGACTGCTGTTTGTTTTTTATGAGTTATTCCAAATACAGGGTCCATAAAAATAAGTTCTGAATGGATGGATGGATAAACATGGATGATCTGAAATGAATGCATGTGATTCTAACACATAACATTAAAATCTATTTAGTCTGTATTTTACAAATACTAGACTTATTTTCCAATACAAGCACCAGGTGCCATTTTAGGTTTAGTCTCACTTTCATTTTCCTTCAGAGCATTTTTAGTAGTAAGAACATTGTCCTGTCATATTATCAATATCTGCCTAGTCTACATTTTAACCCATGTTTTTCAGACTTCTGTGTTGTAGCTGTGATCTCATGATGTTATCCAAATCCCTAACACCATCACTTTGATTTCAACTCAGAATTTGGTATTAATCAACTACCCTGTTTCCTGTTTGCAGGTTAAGTTTGTCGACCCTCAGAGTGACAACGAAAACAACAAGGAGTGGAGAGATGAGTGAGAAAGTAGTGTTTATATGCAAAATGGGCAATTTTAATCTAATTTTGTAAGAAATGATATAGAGGCCTGTTTGAAAAATACATACGCAACATTTTTTTTTTGGGTGGACATTTTGTACACAGAACAGGAAACTCTGGTTCATGTATTTGGATGAATATAACTGCATAAATGAAGAAAATAGAGTATACAAATAGCAAAACAGGGTTATTACAGTGAAATTTAATGCTTTGAGTGTTTTTTTATACTACAGAACATAATTTAATACCCACTTCATCATCGGTCATAGTCAAAAGATGTGATGGAAAAGCAGCAGCAACAACTACATGGATTACAACTACTCACTAATCACATTTTAAGTGGTAGGCTATATATAACATTAAAATGATATAATAAATGTAATTTATTATCCAGGCCTTGACCTGGAGCAAGAGATTTATGGTTAGATTTTTAAGAAATTATTTCTTTTTAGAGCTGCACAATTAGTTGATTAATCATTTAATCCACTGAAGGACAATTAATCTGCAACTTCATATTTTGGTAATTGATTGTTTTCAACCAAGGGAATCAAATATCTGCTGGTTGTGCCACAAAATGTAAATATTTACTGCATGTTCTGTCCTGTACAACAATAAAAGAAATGGACTGATGGACAAAACAAAAAACAGCAGTGAGTGGAAATATTTGAGATTGTTATAAATGAACAAAAGGACTTGTTTCATATATTCTGGGGGAACTGAATGATACCCTGTCGAAGGCCTTAGACCTGGCTTCAGAGTTCACCCATGGTTGAATGTGCGCCAGATGTGCACGGTCATTCCAGCTTAAATTTCATAACATTCACAACTGACAGCAGAGAGAACCAGAGGGCAGAACGCTTCTGGATGGGCTGTCAGAGAGGTAGTGAAGAGCAATCAGCACAGAATAACCTGCAGGAAAGAAATGCTGCTCCCTGAGGTCAGAGACGACCTGACACATATTCTCCCTCTCGAAGCTTGTTCAGAGAGTTTTATGAAAGGAAACCTAAATCATTTGGCCTCATTCATAGGCCTGTAAAGTCCTGGTGTCTGAAGAAATGCGAATGCCCAAAGATGCAGGCAAAGCATGTCTTATATTGTGCCACAGAGTCGTGAATACCAGTGTCGTAGATCATCTTGCCATTTATTATTTATTGTAGCGGGTCTCCTCGCCATGATGCACTGAATGTTCAGGTCTGTGCCGGGTTTTAGTGGAGGGTGACATTCACCTGACTGATCATCAGATTAACTGCAGATCTTCCTTGGAACTTCAATAAACAAACAAGTACAGATTCGTTTTTTGGTTTACTGATGCAGAGACACAGCTCGGTAAGTGGAAAACTCATCCTGTGGCTTTGGTAACATGACACTATTTTAAAGTTCCTGTAAAGATATTTTCAACCTTCCTCAACATCGTTTCTATTGAGGCCAATTGTTTTAACTATTTCAGCTTTGCATCTGAGAAATCAGCTTCAATCTGGCAGCATGAATCAGGGTTACACTTTCAAATGCAGCTTAGATTTTTAAAGAGTGTAATAATTAGCATGTGATGCAAATTTAAGCTCTATGATCAAAAAGGATGTTGCTATTAAAATGTACACTGGGAGTTGTAGGTAAATTCTTTCCTTACATTTTATGCACACAGGCTTCTGTGTTCAAGTTCATTGCAAAAACTACTTTTATTCAAGCTGGCAATGTGAAAGCCTCAAACATGAACTTTAGAGTAAAACCGTCTTAAAATACCTATAATGAACAATTCTGAGCCACTGTTGAACATTATCAAATTTTTGTGCAGCTCCTTCAACTGCATGACATGATTTTAATGAAACTTTTACCAAAACATTTTATTTACAGTAGCACATGTACAACGAGCAAGACACAAACTGTACACCACAATAAGAATACACACCAAACCAACTGGCATTACAGTGTTAATTAAAGGTGGATCAACCATCAAAAACTGAAGTAAATAAACTGAACATTTGTCTTATGGAAAGAAATTTCAGATGACACCGTGCTCTCTGTAAATTGGAAGGATTAGAGCATCCGACACTATCTGGCAACGCCACAAGTCAAAGATGAAATACAAACAGGCTGAAACAAAGGTAAATCAGCAGAAAAGGCTTTTAGTGTGCAACCAGGGAAGGGTGATTAAAGTAGAAGATAAGGATGGATCACACTCTGATTTATTTTATTTAAAACTAATGAACGCTGTGCTAGACATGAGATGAATCCCACAAATCAACATTATTTGCCTCATCGTCACATGGTCACATCTAAACATATTAGTTACTGTGGCAGTGTAACTCTGTACCTCACTACAAAACCTGATCAATGCATCAATTTAGTATCTAAAATAATATGAAGTCTGGTTGAATACAGCCATATCCATTTTCTTTTCCTGATTTGAAAAGTTGTTTCTACAACATCAGTCACCGCTACAGCTGCGTTCGTGAAATTCAACACTATTGTTCAAATGCTTCTTGCGATTCTGTTGCAAAGTGACATGTCAGTCAGTTTCTCTGGGATCGACTGAACCTTAAGTTGAGACCGACAGGAAACAGTGATGTTTTCATCCAAAGCTTCAATGCTGCAGGCCAGAAACCTCAGGCCATCCCTACTGCTGCTGGGGTCAGCTCTTACACCCACACACACACACACACACACACACACACACCCCTCCCCTCCCAGTCTATGTTCCAGGTATCAACCTGCTGCCACATGTCCAGATTCAGCTCCCTAGATCACATTTCACCACCACCCCTATGACCCCCAGCACAGACAGGAGAGAGTGTATGCAGGTTTTCGTGCTCCTCTTCATTACCGTGTCAGTGTGAACCTGACGGAGGCATTCCTCTACAGCCACAGACAGTTCTCAACACAAATCTCTTCCATGTTTGCTGGTTCCGCTGCAGGCCGAGGCCACATGAGAACTGTGCTTTATGCTTCCCATAAAGTGCTAATGTGCAAACTCTTCTCTGTTCCATATATGTAAATCAAATATCTTTGTGTTTCTCAGTTGCAAACCATAAATGTGGTTATGTGTGATGGGAATTTGTGGAGCAGTAAGGATGCAATGAATCAAAAGAGTAACCCAGGTTAATCAGTAACAATAAAGTTTAGTTGCAGCTCTTGTAACGTCTCTTCTTAGCCTCATCCGATACTTAGTCTTACCCACATACTGCTTTTAACCACATGGAGCTTTTCACTCAGCGCACAGGTAATCGACCATTTCCTCTGTGAGGACTGTTGCAACACAGACAAGTTGAATCATGGATCCATACAGCTACCAATCTGGCTTCATAGCCCTGTGGTGTTTTGTAATGAGAGGGCGGGAAACGTGGTTTGATCTTAAAGCACCAACAGCACACAACAGGCCCTGCCAGGCCCAGTGGCATATGGGTAATTATCGCCATATGTGTGTACAAAGGTTCTTCAGCAGTAAATTGTGGTAAAATACAAATAGCAGAAAGTGGCTTTACAAGGGAATTAAAAGATTTCAGGATTTTCTTGTTTCACTGAAAACTAGACAGCATTACCCCCACACCCCCACACCCCCACACCCCACCCTTCAATCGCCCTCTTTGCATCAGTCTGTTTCCTGGTTTCTGTGAAGCGGTTACGCCCCCATTCTCCAAAAGAAAAAGCTGAAACGGGATTCAGCTGAAATATAATATGAGTAATTACATCAAGGTGCTGCTTTAAATGGAGGCATTTAAAAGGAATCACAAGAAACCAGATGGACTGAGCTCCTTGTCTGTAAATAGAAATATGGTTTTATTTTTCTGTCAAGCAGACTTTTTATCTGTTTGCAGTAACCCAAGCTACAGAAATGAGTACTGTCCCTTTTGAGCTCTCTATACACACAGTGCACTTTAACCTCACCTGCTTAACATGTATAAACAGTATATAAAGAATTACAAATGGTTTATAACACTATAACACACTACAGTGAAGTTTGAAGCAGATTTAATAGTATTTTAAGTGTGTATTCATGTATTTGTCAACAAAAAATGTTTGTGAAGTATCAGGTGTTGCCCTTTAACCTCATCTGCCTGTCCTGGCCTAGTAGTGACAATGTGAATAAGTTGTCTTCCTCTTTAAAATAAACTTGCTTTCAGAGTATTTTCATCTCTCACTTGCATAATTGCAAAATTCAATTTTCTCCCCATCCATAAAAATTCATCTATAGTCTGTAGCTGGTTGCAGTCAAACACCGTAATGAGTCTGTGCTGCATGCGGTGCCTTTACGTGGTGTCAGCCTGTGAAGTGCTTGCTCTTGTTTGATGGTTGGAAAACAAAAAGCACCCCTAATTGTTGACAACAAAACATGTCATGTTTCATTTCTTCCTTTAGACTCTCAGTAAAATAACCTGAAAATGTCCAGATCTGACATCTAAGCGCTCCAACATGGTGGAACAGCAGCTGGTCCCCTTCAGATCGAAGGTTGAGCCCCGTTGAGGGCAACGCACCGGCGCCATGTGGCATGCATCAAAACACCCACACCTATTAATTTCTGTGCAAGCCCACACGCACGTTGTCACGTCATATCTTCCTGGTGTGAAAAGAATGAAATACTTTATCCTTATCCTAACAACAACCAGAAGGCCACAGCTAGCTGTAGGAGACTGGCAAACACATAAAGCAAATAAAGGTTTAAGTTTCTTGGATTTTAAGACAAAGGGTAGACAGATGATGATCAACCTGCTGCCACATGTCCAGATTCAGCTCCCTAGATCACATTTCACCACCACCCCTATGACCCCCAGCACAGACAGGAGAGAGTGTATGCAGGTTTTCGTGCTCCTCTTCATTACCGTGTCAGTGTGAACCTGACGGAGGCATTCCTCTACAGCCACAGACAGTTTTCAACACAAATCTCTTCCACGTTTGCTGGTTCCGCTGCAGGCCGAGGCCACATGAGAACTGTGCTTTATGCTTCCCATAAAGTGCTAATGTGCAAACTCTTCTCTGTTCCATATATGTAAATCAAATATCCTTGTGTTTCTCAGTTGCAAACCATAAATGTGGTTATGTGTGATGGGAATTTGTGGAGCAGTAAGGATGCAATGAATCAAAAGAGTAACCCAGGTTAATCAGTAACAATAAAGTTTAGTTGCAGCTCTTGTAACGTCTCTTCTTAGCCTCATCCGATACTTAGTCTTACCCACATACTGCTTTTAACCACATGGAGCTTTTCACTCAGCGCACAGGTAATCGACCATTTCCTCTGTGAGGACTGTTGCAACACAGACAAGTTGAATCATGGATCCATACAGCTACCAATCTGGCTTCATAGCCCTGTGGTGTTTTGTAATGAGAGGGCGGGAAACGTGGTTTGATCTTAAAGCACCAACAGCACACAACAGGCCCTGCCAGGCCCAGTGGCATATGGGTAATTATCGCCATATGTGTGTACAAAGGTTCTTCAGCAGTAAATTGTGGTAAAATACAAATAGCAGAAAGTGGCTTTACAAGGGAATTAAAAGATTTCAGGATTTTCTTGTTTCACTGAAAACTAGAAAACATTACCCCCACACCCCCACACCCCCACACCCCACCCTTCAATCGCCCTCTTTGCATCAGTCTGTTTCCTGGTTTCTGTGAAGCGGTTACGCCCCCATTCTCCAAAAGAAAAAGCTGAAACGGGATTCAGCTGAAATATAATATGAGTAATTACATCAAGGTGCTGCTTTAAATGGAGGCATTTAAAAGGAATCACAAGAAACCAGATGGACTGAGCTCCTTGTCTGTAAATAGAAATATGGTTTTATTTTTCTGTCAAGCAGACTTTTTATCTGTTTGCAGTAACCCAAGCTACAGAAATGAGTACTGTCCCTTTTGAGCTCTCTATACACACAGTGCACTTTAACCTCACCTGCTTAACATGTATAAACAGTATATAAAGAATTACAAATGGTTTATAACACTATAACACACTACAGTGAAGTTTGAAGCAGATTTAATAGTATTTTAAGTGTGTATTCATGTATTTGTCAACAAAAAATGTCTGTGAAGTATCAGGTGTTGCCCTTTAACCTCATCTGCCTGTCCTGGCCTAGTAGTGACAATGTGAATAAGTTGTCTTCCTCTTTAAAATAAACTTGCTTTCAGAGTATTTTCATCTCTCACTTGCATAATTGCAAAATTCAATTTTCTCCCCATCCATAAAAATTCATCTATAGTCTGTAGCTGGTTGCAGTCAAACACCGTAATGAGTCTGTGCTGCATGCGGTGCCTTTACGTGGTGTCAGCCTGTGAAGTGCTTGCTCTTGTTTGATGGTTGGAAAACAAAAAGCACCCCTAATTGTTGACAACAAAACATGTCATGTTTCATTTCTTCCTTTAGACTCTCAGTAAAATAACCTGAAAATGTCCAGATCTGACATCTAAGCGCTCCAACATGGTGGAACAGCAGCTGGTCCCCTTCAGATCGAAGGTTGAGCCCCGTTGAGGGCAACGCACCGGCGCCATGTGGCATGCATCAAAACACCCACACCTATTAATTTCTGTGCAAGCCCACACGCACGTTGTCACGTCATATCTTCCTGGTGTGAAAAGAATGAAATACTTTATCCTTATCCTAACAACAACCAGAAGGCCACAGCTAGCTGTAGGAGACTGGCAAACACATAAAGCAAATAAAGGTTTAAGCTTCTTGGATGTTAAGACAAAGGGTAGACAGATGATCGAATTCTTATAATACTAATACAAATATAAGGTATCAAACTACAGTATCATTGTAGCCAAGATAAAATACAGCTAATAATTAAACGCTGATGCTTTAGTCAGCTATAGGGCATGCTGACTTTGACACAACATGGGTCTGAAGGCTTCTAGGAACCTACACATTATAATCCCTTCTAAACCCTACATGGCTGGAATGGTTCAGTTGTCAGCAGTTACTTCAGTCGCCTGCTGTCTAGAACATCTTGCCTTATCCTCTGCACAACGTGAGGTCTTAATGTCCTGGTGTCTTTTTTCCCCTTACACACCCGTTGAGGGATTAAAGGCCATTACATTATGTCATGCCTGACAACACACTGGAAAAGACTAGATGTGTCATTAAGATATTCATGCCTTTGTTTTAGTTTTGCTTTTGGTTCAGGGCAGGTGCTTTTATTGTTGGGTTAGAAAACTTGCTGATAATCAGCTCTGTAGGATCTCCACTGAGAATTCACTGCACCTTACTGACCAGCGTTGGAACAATCAGCAGCCTAAGGGGCAAGTGTGACGACATGAACGCTCTCAAAACTCCTGAACGTGGGGGAACCACAATGAAACTATTTTACAAGAAACACTGAACTCTTCTTTTCAAATTCATGCCTAAACATGATTTTGTTGACAGTTTAGGAGAAAATTAAAGCTGTACTTGTTACTATTGTAGCAACCAGTACTACTGTTTGGCAAACACACAGGCTGTTCACCAACTCTGCAGCTTCACCCCACTCTAGAACCCAGTCATGCAGGCTGTGATGTTAGCAAACTGTCCAAGGGTACAACGCTTCTGGCAAGAGACAATACAAACTGTCTATCCTGACAAAAGTGAACCTTCCCATGGTACAAAGGCCGTCACATCCTCATCCATACTGTCCCTGCTCTGCGCCGTGGGAGGGGCCTGGTGCTGCCAAGCCCCCGCACACACAAACACACACAGGTGAGGAGTAAAGTGTCATAGACAATGGGAATATTCAGGGCAGGATTCTGTTGGACAGTTGAAGCTGTGTGTGTTTTTCTAACCTGTAAGATGTTCTTCTGTATGTTGTAAATGCGACTGTTGTGTGTTTACCATGTGTATGTCAAGCTACATGGAGCTTGACATACACATGACAATTATCTTACTGTGCACCAGGCCATGCGAATGCTAACGTAGCTCTTTTACTATAAATCTATCACTGTTACTATGTTTACATAGCAGCTACCAGCGTGATATGGCATCACCATGTTTATTGTTAAGCACACAAGTTAACAGTGAGGTGTGAATGGGGCAGATATGGTGATTTGCCTGACTTAAGGCTGTGTAGCTGTGCTTGTGCATCACAACGGTAAGCTGAACCAAATACTGGGCAGTGTTGTTACTGTATTATGGTTAGAGGTACAGTACTACTGCTGCACAGGTTAATCTTACTTCCCAGGGCTGTTTAGTCATTCATGTTGTATTGTGTAATCTACTAAATGTTTGAATCACTGAGGCAAAGTTAAACCATAAATTGTACTTATGTCTGTTTCAGAACCACCTCCTGAAAGTGCATGCTAGCTTTGTGGCAGGGATAATTAAAGTGTTCAGAACTTCACTGGCATCTACTCGTATTTCTAATCAAACACACTGCAGTGTGACAGCAGTTAACCATGCTTAGAGAGAGGGGCACTGCACATCACCACAACACCATCATCTTCTTAATGACTCCCCTGAACCTTTACTCTGCTAAGCAACTCTTAAGATATCGCTAGGGGGACTGTCAGCAGCCAGAAAGCTTATTGCTCAATCCTGGATTTTCCACACAACTTGATGGCATAGTCATGGTGTAACGAGTTATTAGAGCTCCTATATCAGGAACCTTCAGTCACAACGACAAATGCATCCTCCCCTGAAACAACTGGGTTCTGGATGGACAGGATAAGCTCAGTAAGAAAGTAAACGTAGGCTTGTGGACCCTTTTAAAAACTCAATAAAAATTGAATTACCAAAAAGAAAAAGAAAAAAAAGCAAACACGGCAGCCCGCCAACAAAAACTGTAACAATTTACACAACTTCCCATCAATCCTGGTGAAAGAGGCAAAGAAAATAATTATGAGCACAAAACTGTGAGAAGCTCGTAAATTCATACAGACGACTTTTTTTAAATAGAAGAACTGCAAACACACCTTTCTCTGGATTTTCCTGTTTGGTCACACGGTGACCAGTGAGCTAAACTTCACGTTGCATCTGAGTAGAGTAAGACCCTGAAAACACTGCTTTTGTTTATTCAAATGAGAAATTGATGATTGATCCTGAAGTCACACCAAAAACCTGAACTGATTCTTGAGACCCTTAGTGATGACATGTCAGTGTTGTTTAACACCTCGATGACTCTGACCTTTGACCTGAGGTCATGATCATTTTTCTGTTCTCATTCAGGTCCTGATGGGCTACATTATTACTGGGACAACATCACTACATTTCAGACAACAATAGCATCCGAAGTTTGAATTCTAAGCCAGAGAGGCTTTTTTTTTTTAACTCAGCTTTTCACACAGCACTCCTTACACTAAATCCAAGTTTTGTCTGATCTAATCTGGATCTGGGAATCAAAGCTTGTCTTTGTTATAGTCTCTTCTTTAAAAAAACCAGTCACTGAAAACTAAGCCGTTAATTCTTGCAGAACGTCCTCAGCAGCTAACACCTTCACAGGAGTCTAGTTTCAGACCAGATCACCTGGATTATGTGAGGGTGAGTTTACAGTCCTATCCCCTAGTCTGGAAGGGTGCAGCCTCCGACCTCACCACTCTCACTCCCACAGCATGAAGCCGGAACATGGACGCTTTAAACTAGAGCTGAGTGGGTACATTGGAATGAACTAACAGCCTTGTGTTGTTCTGGCCTGGGGGTACTTAACCCTATCAGGACCACAGAGCACCCTGTTGAAACTCAGATGCCCCAGGAACACAGACTGTGTCTATCTTAAATAAATTAAATTAAAATGTTCGATATTCAGCAGCTGGAACAAAATGAGCAAGCACATATTCTAATGTTTGAGGTTTGACTTTGGCTTTCAGTATTTCATGCCTCACACTGTTGATTTAACTATATTCTAATGTTCTATGGGGCAGTGTGTGTGTTGGATGAGCCATCCTGAGAAACCCTCTGTCATGGTATATGTAAACTTTTATCACATATATGATAAATGTTGCAATATTGAAAGTGCTCTAAAATTAGTCTACATGTAAAATTACTAAAAAAATCTGTTGTTAACCCATCTAGCCAATTAAATATTTCAGGTACTTTGTCACCATTTTTAATTCTCATGTGCATTAGGCACCAAATATTTTAGGTATAAAATTGGAACATCCAGTATTTGATAAATAAAGCTTTGTTTATAGATCACTGGTGCAAAGAATTTACAAATATACAACTTCACTTTGACAAGCTCACTTCCACTGATGAGCAACATTGCTCACAATAGACTCATAATGAAAACTACAAATACTAAAGGAAAGATACCTTTGTACGTTCATTGTGCACGATAGTAAAATCGGACAAATTATATATATTATATTTAAAACTTTTTAAACTCCTTTGGCTACAATTTAAGGTGAAAGTAACAAAAACGACCACTCAGGGTGTGTGTAACATTAGACTATTTCACACACCACAATAAGAAAACTGAGCGTTCTCTCATAAATTCTAACCAGTAATGTCAACTTAACATTAAAATAACCAATTTAACCTAAGCATGGTCGATAATTTTAAGACCTATCATAATGGCATTTATGACTTGTACTTCAGATCAGTGGATTTTAGACTTTTTCAGGACTCATCCATTCCCTCCTTCACAGTGGGCAGCTCCATCCCTCCTTCCAGCTAAGACTAGACTTTATGCCTGGTTATCAGCACGGTCACTGCTAAATTACCCATCAGATCATTTTAAAGGCTCTCAGAGCAGAATGAATGGTTTGCATGTGTTTGTAACATTTCAGCATTTCTGAAAGAACCTTAAAAAAACTTTTAGATTTTATCCTACTTTAACAAACTTCTGTGCTGTGTCAGAGATACGGTGCCTGCCCAGGCTGATAAAAAACTATTATTTGGTTAATATAGCTTCAGAAAACCTTCAGATCAACTGATGTTCAGGAAAATTAGTGAACCATTTTGTTTAGTAAACAACCACCTTCACTCAGCTGTCAGTTTATTAAGTACACCAAACTAAAACTCAGTCAGATCCAACAGTTCTGCTCTAACTCCTCCTGGTTGAAGTTGATAATGTTCCGTTTTTGTTCTGACTGTTTCAGAGAGGTGTTAATTCAACTTTATGATCATTTTGGAAGTTTGTGCTGCTGGCAAACTGTACTGCATTATAAAAGTGCTAGTGTTTTTTTAGCCTGGCCTTATTTTCTACTTTTAAGAAAGGAATCTGTCAGTCCTTTAAGTCCATCCTTCACAAATGCCATTATCCATTTCACACTATGTACTGATTGACCAAGTGACAGGACTCACGTTGAGCAACTACATCCCGACCCAAGAGTCAAAGCTTTGGTGTTGCACTGCTGCAAAAATATGACTGAGCAGTATCATTCCACACAGAAGAATCAGCGTTAGAGAAAAAAAATAGGTGACAGGAGCAACTCATTGTCCTTCAAACAAGCATTGACATGTGCCTTAATTGCTGCGCTCTGCCTCTCCTCCTATGCAACTGTCTAAAACAGAGGCTACAAATCCTTCACAAAACTCAAACACTCAGTCTTTTCCCTCTCACTCTGAAATAAAGCACATTGCTTTAGTGATTGGCTCCCATAAATTTCACATTTCTTTTGTCAAGAATAATCACACAAAACACAAAGTTTAATGGAAACCTCTTAAATGCATGATTGTAACTGATAAAAGAGCATAACGTGCAAAAGCCTTCTTCTGTGTTCTGCTTCTAGTGTTTATTTATCATCGTGGTCAGAGTTTAGTAATACTGTAATACTAAATAGTGGCAATAGTGGTGTTATGCTCCACAATAAGCAGGAGTCTGATGTGGAGTAAGGAAGGCATGGTGAGTGACAAGGATAACTCACCTGAGGTCTAGTTAGGCGACTTCCAGGAATATCTGTCCCTTTCCTCCCCTCACACTTGAGAAACTTTAAAAATCCATTGACAGGACAGCCACAGCTGGCGTGCTCCCATGGCGGTTTGGTGTCAAGTCCATGCAAAAGGAAAGAAACACACACAGAGAGTTGTAGGAGTGTGTTTAAACCGCAGCCAACTTCAACCTCAGCGCCTTCAGAGGCTCTGAACCAAAGTGCTGCTGAGACACCTCAACACTCCCTCAGGAGTCCCTTCTCCACCCACTTCTCACACTGTCCCTCCTCTCTATCTGCAACACACACACACACACACACACACACACACACACACACACACACCTTTCATGTGCCCAGATTGTGGGCTGTGCCGCCCACCCCACCCCCGCTTCCCTCAGGCCTTTGGGCCTCGTCCAGGACTGTGCTTCTGGGGTGTGCAGGCATGTGTGTGAGGTCTGTCATTTGATTCAGTACAGAACTTTTAGTGATCTGCTAAATAATCTTTCACATAATAAAAGCAAAAGCTGAACAGAAATGAAAAAGAAAACGCCTAAGTGCAGTTGTATGCAAATGTTTGGCTTATTTTTTATTCCAATTAAAAATACAAGCTGTGCAGCAAAGACATAAAATTAGCAGCTCTTTAAAATAAAATGCACTCTTACTTTTTATTTAATGAACTTAGAAATGGGAAACAAAGAGTAACTGTGACATGTTTCACTATTTTCCTGCAGATCTGTTCGAGTTCTGACTTATTTCTCAGCTGCCTTGGAAACAGTGTATGCAGCTGCAGCTCACGGTATTTACATTTTTTGTATCAATTTATTGATTGCATATTCTATGATTGAAATTAATGACTGAGAAATACCAGTAAGCTTCTTCCCAGGGCCCAAGGTGACATCTTCAAATAGCTTTGTCCAGCCAACAGCCCAAAACCTGAAGACTCAGTCTAGAATGATACAAAACAAAAAAAGGCAGCAAATTTCCATCATCATCAATATTGTTCGGCAAGGTTTTACTTATTTTTTTTTTTGATAATCACCTAATCAATTAAGTATCTTGTTGTTCTGGCTCTAACAGAAACACATTTACAGTGTGTATATTGACAACAACATTTGTTTGGGCATTTAATTTGTTATTAACTAACCACAAGCTGAAGCAATGTCACAGTTTGCTTGTTGCTTTACTGACCAGTCTGGGTGTGACCATGTGACTCAGCAGGCACTAACAGTGGGCTTATTCAAGCCATATCCACCTAACAGACACCAGTAATTAGCTGTGGTGGTTTGTATTTGCAGTAGAAACTTGACGGGCTTTGTGTTGTTGTTGTGTAAACACTACAGAAACTCGCTGCATACAGCCACCGAACCTGTGGCTCTGGGCTTTAACTGAGGATAATGTGGGTGGGCGGTATCTCATGAATAAAAATACTAAGTAATTCCTATCCTATCAACATTTAAAATGACAAAAAGACAGACCTGTGGCACAGCTTACAGTGGCCTCTAAGGGTCAAAACTCTGTTTAGGAGGGTGTAGCAATAGAGAGTAATTCATCACCCTGACAAATACTGGAACAAGGAAGATTAAGAATCTCCTTGTTTTGCCCCTGAGAATATGTGTTGCAATAACAGTTTCTGGTTTTTGGCGCCATCTCCCATCATTAAGCAGATGAAAATTTCCAAGGTGGATTGTTGTGCAGTTAGCCAAATAAAGCCAAATAAACCTGCCAAAGGTGCTGTAGGGTCATTTTTGCAGCAGGGCAAGAGAAATCTTGTTTAACACCACATTTATGTTTATGCCAGATGTACCCTGGAGACCTCGTAGACAATACAGCAGAGGCCTTGTGTTGACTTTGACACCACATCACTGCCAAAATGACATTTGCATTCTCGAATTTCCAGACTGAAATTTCCATATTTGTTGTTTGCCAAACTACTCTAACTTCACTCACTCAGGACTGGAGTATGGTCTAAATGATGGCACAGTTCTCTATGCACAACATCTTATTTGGTGAGTAGACAACTAATGAAAATAAAATAGTTAATGCAGGCTGCACGGTAGCGCGGTGGTTAGTGCTGTTGCCTCACAGCGAGAAGGTTCCGGGTTTGACCCCTGGCTGACTCAAGGCCTTTCTGTGTGGAGTTTTCTCTCCGGGCGCTCTGGCTTCCTCCCACAGTCCAAAGACATGCAGCTTAGGTTGATTGGTGTCTCTAAATTGCCCGTAGGAGTGATTGTGTGTGTAAATGGTTGTTCGTCTGTGTGTTAGCCCTGTGATGGACTGGCAACCTGTCCAGGGTGTACCCCGCCTCTCGTCCGCAGTTGGCTGGGATTGGCTCCGTGACCCCGTTTGGGACTAAGTGGTTTAGAAAATAGATAGATGGATAGTTAATGCTGGTTCAACTTATTACAGGCAAGTAAGCAACCAAAAACACCAACCCCAGTCTTGACCACTGGTTTGCTGCCTTGCAAACACTATAGCAAAATCACTAGAGACCTTAGTTAACATTTGTTAAAGACATCAACCTATTTTCAGCTCACTAACTTGTTCAAGCTATATTCTACCAGCCTGCACAGATTTTCATCCATAACAGTGGCGCGACATGCTTCAATAAATGAAGCACAAGTAGAAAAAAGAGAAGTTAAGTAAAGTAGTTTAAATTGAAACCACATATTTTGACATGAAACTACTGGAACATTGGCCGTATACCTTGTAGAATCTATCCCTTTAAAAGGCCCATGACATGCTACTTTCTAGCCATTTAATTTTTAATCTCTGTTACCTCTAGATTATTTTATCAGCCCTCATAACTACAGATACTGTAATTATTTCAGAACGATTAAAGTGATATCAGTCAGAAAGCCTCTTCCTAGAAACGAGAGGATAGTTTGTGAACGCACACATCTCCTGCTGCCAGTGTTGTCGCAAGTGGACAGCACAACAAACTGTGACGGTATTGATTAAAATGAGAGAGGAGGCTTTGGGGGTTGTGGGCGGAGAAGTGTGAAGCTTTGATGAAGTGCTTCTGTGACGTTCCCTGCAAGAAACAGAATCTATGGCCATAATCACTAACATGTTGCACTTAGTGCACAGCACCGAGTCCGGGTCATATTGTAAATGTGCAGGATGAGCAAAAGCACATCCCTACACCTTTCAACCGCCATTGCTGATCTGAAAACAACATTATCTGGTATACCTTGGATGATGGACATTACGTTGAATGTCACGCCTCTAATATCAGGATGCTGGTATGTGTTAAAAATAAACAAGCACAGACAAGGAGGTGGAGAAGGGATGAAAAGACAGCAGTGAAATGAATAAAAGATTAGAATTCTAAGGTACAAAGACAGAGAGGTGAAGAGAGAGAGGGAGAGGGAGGAGAAAAGGAGGGTGGAGGCCTGGGCCAGAATTAAACACTGACAGAAGGTGGGCACGAAGCCACCGGCAGCAGGTGAACCTCAGCAAAGAGCAGGAGAGCCTGGAGGAAATCAAAGCTCAAATCTACCTTATGTAACCTACCAGGTCCATCTCCTGCTGTTCAGTGTAAACCACTCAACATTTAAACAGGGGGTCATTCGGCTGACGCTTCTGTGCCGACATACAGCAGAACAAAATGTCCCCGTAATGGAGACCAGAGTAAATGTCAGATGTTAGAATTTGTCCCTCAGAATCAACGAGTTGTTTTGATTTTCCTTTAAATACTCAGTCATACAAAAATAAATGCATCCGTGAAGAGAAAACAGAACAATTTCTCTCCACAGGTAAAGGAAACAGAGTAGAGTCCAAAGTTACTGAACACGTCAGATGACCTTGGTCCCAAGTGGCCAACATGTCAGTGGTACATATTTAGTCCCACTTACAGGAAATTGATGCACTTATATCATCTTTCTTAACCTAAGAAGGATTCAGCAATAACATCTTCAACAAAAACTATTTGTTGAAACCTTTTTCACAACAAAAACCATTAAGTAAAAAACTGATGCAAACAAGAGGTACAATGAAACATAATACATTTGTTAAAGGGTTATGTGAAAGGCAGACAAAGGATACTGCTTCAACCTGATGTTATTCAGTGACCCACAACTGTAGCTCCTGAGAGTAAAAGTTTTCATCCAGCACCCAAAACACCTCGAGCTGATTTAGCTGCTCAACCGTGTTGCACGGCCATTAATAATAAGAATCTTATATTCAGTAACATTATGTCTGCTGTTCTCTCTGTACCCGATGTTATCAGTTAATTGAAGAAATTATTTTTGCACAAACGTATTGCATTACACTGTATGTTGCCATTTTATACCCTTGATTAACCGAAATCGCTTTTAAAAATATAATCATCCATTTTCATTTGTATCGTTTGTAATGCTGGACCCTGAGTTCATGAGTGATACTGAACACGCTCACATGCTGCAGTTAGCTTATTAAAATGCATCCTACATGTATGTTTTTGTATTTTTGTCGGACAGAGGTGGCTACAAAAAGACAGCAGAGTAACCAAGGTTGACATCATCCCATATTGTTTGTCAGAACATCAGTAGCTGTCTCAAAGAAAATGTCCTAACATCTTTAATAATCTGTTTGGTAAATTATTAAACCATACAATAAAAAAGAATGAACAGATGTACTGCTGTGCAAAATGACAGTAATTTCACAAATTATGTTTACAGCACTTTGTGCACCGTCGCTCTGGATCAGACACATTGTGAGCAAGACTAATGTCCCTGGAGCGCGAGGCACAAAATGGGACATTGAGTCCGAGTAGCAGCTCATAAAGAGCAAGTTCAAGCCTGATATAACAACACACAACAATACAGATGACAAGCAAGAGACACTTGGATTGTTCCACCATGATGCCCATGACAAAAACGTGTATGCTCAAGTAATCTGTTATCAAGCTAACAGACATTCATTTTAGAAACTCATTAATAAGCATGCTACAAGGCACACCAAAGTCTAATCAGACGGCCAACTCCATATGTGGTACATGTTGTGTAGGTGAGCCTTCTACTTTGTGTTGTTGTTGTGTTCACAGGTGTTACAGTCAAATGACAACACAATGCGATGGTGGGTGTAAAAAAAAAAGTCCTTTTCATCATCTCAGCATGTAGCATTTAACATGTTAGCATGCTAACATGCTGTCCCCAGGGCTAACATGGGAAAAAAGTAGTTTTTCAAGTTTGATGGCACCCATGTTGTGATCTGATCAAGCACTTGAGTAAATTTGAGTGACTCGTTTCTCCTTGGGCTAAATCAGTGATAACTACAGCAGCTATGGTAATTTGTTAAACTGAAATGTTATGACAGGTGGCGTAGAAGGAGCCAAAATCACTGACAGACCATTTTGAAAAATGCAGCTGGAGCCCCAGTTCTCATCCACAACCAGTCAGACCAGAGCAACCCAGATGCACGTTGAGCTCTCAGTTCAGCTACACTGTGTTCATGTTCCACCCCGTCTCCTCACTGACAAATAGTGAAAGGAAAACTGTCGCCACACACGTCGACCAAATCAAATTTTAGGCTGCGGACTGAGGCTGCAAGGCCTTGAATACTCCTCAGATTGATAAGTTATTGTTAGTTGCAGCCTCAGTGGAAACTGCGCAAACTGGTTCTGTGCCACCCAGAAGCGCACACACACTGGTAGCTGAACCGATGTCTGGTCAATTTGAGCCACTGTGATTCTGTGAATATCTCTGATTCTTTTTGGTGATAAAATTAACAAAAAAAAAGAAGTGCAATCTAATCTGGGGAGTTTGTTTACCTCTCATTTCTGGAATATTCCCTGACACTCCCTGAAGGTTGTGAAGTAATAACTTTGACTGAGGTAGCTTCTGGCTCACACCTATGTCCCGATGCACAGTCCATCGACCCCTCCTTTGAGCTAGTCTTTCATCCATCTATCAAACCTTGAAACGAATAATACTGTATAGCATGTTTAGAGGGAATCTGTCAAGGGAAACAAAGGGAGAGAAGTGACTGGGGCACAGACAGACAGAGACATGCTGGGACAGACTGAGCTGCTGTGCCTGAGAAAAACACTGCTGCTGCTCAGGCTCCAGTAGGGGAAAGGTTACAGACTGAAAACTGAGGAAAGGACGATTTCTTCATTTGTGCACACGCCAGCGCCTCCACATACACACACACCTACACATTGTCTTAATATTAATATCTGCACACACATTTTGTCTCCATCTGTTAATAGTGGCACCTGAATTGGGTTCATTTTAGTCAAAAACATTTGACTAAAACTTTGGTCATTACATTTTTTTAGACTAGTTCAGTCACAACAACTAAAGATAGTTTTTATCAGTAACATTTTTGTTTTTGTCCTGTATTTTTAATGTTTTTATCTTCCAAGCATTTTGAGGCTGCAGCTGTCATCATGCTGGCTGTGTACAATTACCATAATTACAGGTGTTGTTGCTATTGCGAGGTTAGCGTAAAAAGGTTGTTAATTCTTGACATGCAGTGTTTGTTTGCCTCTGCTCTGCAGAGCAGTGAATGATTCAGAAGCCGGAGTCACTCACATTTGGACTAAAGTCCTGTTCCCTGGGTTCAGCCTGAGAGGAGAAGCTAAATTATGGAACATTAACACAGTGAGATTTCTTTAACCAACATCTAGAGGAAGATTATAATGGTTGACTGCCCACATTCATCCTGGAACTGACCCGATTCCTTCTGATAGCAACACAAATATCTGACTGAAAGTAACGTTAATCTTACATCCACACACTTCCTGTCAACGATCGGACCTTTTCATAAATGTTGACGAGCTGCTGCATTGAGACAAACATAGTTTGTTTCAGCTGTTTTTGCTTCTTCTTCTCTAATTCTTAGTGGGTTGTAGATGAGTTCATAAATGAGTTTCTTCTAAGAAGCGCCTATGTATTGTAAGAGGCAGGATTAATGGCTGTGCAACAGGTCAAGCAGCCAAATCAATGTCTTAGCGAGAGAGATTTTGGTTTTACTGATCAGGAGCTTCAGTTTGATTCTACAGATTCAGCAGGTTGTTCAATGACAGATCTGTCCGTCTTTCACTTTATTAGTTAACTTCTATTTGTTGATGAAAAATATAAAACATTTTATTAGTTATTTTAAAAGGTTACTTTTAATTTAGTTCTGTTTTTATTATTAAAATAAGTTGTATTGGTTACTTTTCATTGTAGTTTTTGTTAATAAAATTCACCCTGGTCACCAAGTTTCTTTAAATGTTGATTTGTCCTGTATTGTTTGCTGCGTAAACGTAGGTGTTCCAGTGGGTGTGTATTTGACCCCGAGGCTCTTAAACAAGTCAGTGTGACAGACAGCTGTGATCATCTGCATCAGTGCTCTCTGAACAACACTGTCAAACAGAACCACAGTCGTCATCGTCTGTGGGAGGGTTTTGCTGTGAGATATCACTACTTCATGGTTACTTAATAGAGGATGAGCCTCCTGTTGTGTTGATACTGGGCCTGTATGACCATAGACTTTGTGCTGTTTTCCCACGAGTGCCAGCTGGGGTCAAAGGGCGAAACAGAAATAAATTAATCTTACATCCATCTTTTCAAATAGCTCATTTTTTGCTTATCACAAAAACACGAAAAGCAAACAACAAAGAAAGTTTCACATTCCAAAACAACACATGAATTAATAATTTAATGAGATTACAATTAAAACCAG
The DNA here is from genome assembly GCF_001952655.1 of Monopterus albus. Taxonomy (NCBI): domain Eukaryota; kingdom Metazoa; phylum Chordata; class Actinopteri; order Synbranchiformes; family Synbranchidae; genus Monopterus; species Monopterus albus. Next base: position 2,608,202 of record NW_018127901.1, read on the forward strand.
AAAGAAGCCAGAAAGCACAAACCTCTGCCAAAGGACTTTTTTCTAATCTGGAGCTGCATATTAATACCCACAGTGTTGGGGCCTGCCAAACCGTTACAAACGTTACTGTGGTTAACGTTGAGCTCAAACAGACAAATTACTTGGTTGTAGCTAAGAAATTGTCATAGTTTGGGTTATTCATATTACTTGTTTAGGAAAGAGAAAACAATGCTGACTTTCTAGTCCTGGTAGTTTGAGTGTAATTTTACCTCAGTAAAACCTGACCTCTAAATATTTTTCAGTTTGTGATCGTGTGCCTTGCACTCTTGTAAGAACACCCAATAACATAATATGCAGATATCAAATGGAAGGAAATGCTTCATTCTCTTGTACAAAAGCTGGTATCAGCTGCAGCCTAATTAGTCTGAACGGTCTCAACAGCGAGCGCACACAGCTACAAAAAGCCCCGAGGTGAACGCGTGTCAGTCAGTCGCCATCTGCACTGCTTAAGGATAAACGGTGTCACACCATATTCAAGTGAATTAGTTTGGTAACATCAACGCTGCCCAGACAGGAGAAGACGAAAACGTTTGTCAGTGTTCAAGTTCAAGAGTGTGAGGATGTGGCTATTTCCTGGAGGCAGTGCAGAGTTTGGTTCAAAACAGTCGTTCATTCATGTGCTGTACGACACATTATTATGTTTTTGTGTTTGCAAACTGCAAACTCCCCTGAGGGACTGATGTGTTGTGTTGTCCAAATATTTTTGACACAACTATTTTCCATCCTCCTCCCTCATATGTTTTTTGGCTCCAACATCACATTACATCTCCTCCACCTTTATTCCTGACAATGAGTAATAATTCACACTGTTGAAGAAACTACAAATGCTGCTGTTTTTCAGTGTCTTAATATAATAGATCATTGTGTCACACCACTTGCTCCTGACAGGTCAAGGCCATCAATGCTTTCAGCAGGTTTATTATCTCTGCAGGTTCATTTCACTCCCAGCTCTGTGCTCCAATTTCAAAATCCTTCCATTACATCCTTGCCACAACCTTGAGCTCCTATGTCAGACAAGAAATGCTGTTTTCTTTTTCCCTTTATCATCACAGAGATAGACTTCAAGCGCATGGACATACAAAAGTGCCAGATGCAAAGTGATACTTGCTAGATACATTTGTGTGCAAAGTCTGCAAATTCTGCCCTCAAGACTCACATCCCATGAGCATTTCTGAGACAAGTATCCAGAAAAACCTCTGACGCAGGACTTCCTCCCTACGAGTTCCACTCAATTTTAAACAGCTGCATGTGCATTTATAAAGATTGGATTATAAGTAACAACGTATTTAACAAAATGATTTGTTCATGCCTCAGACAAGACCTTAGTGCTGAGCATCATGTGGCCTTGTTGTTAAATATTCACAGTATAGTCTGATTGTGGCTTCTACATTTAGGCTGGTGACAGTGAGGACTGAGTCTGCTGAAGTGAAGCTGCACAAAGCAGCTTTAGCAAAGGCCAAATTCTGAAATGAAAAAGGCATCGTTGCCTCACAACAAAGCATCAATTGTGTCACAAGACAGCTGAGCTTTCCACATCTTGTTGGTGATAGGACTTTATCAAAGCCTGTTTTCTGATCTCCTCCTCTGCTCTGGCAGTGCAGACTCTACTGATAAAATAAACCACGCATGGAGTTTAAATAGTTCTAATACATAAGCACTAGGTTGCTCATTCCCCTTTGTGCGTGGTGGCAGTCAGCACATGCTGGAGGTCAAATTCAGGTCCTTTCAACTCAGGAAACAATACCACTATACCTGGAGGGCCAAAGACTTCAGAGAACATGTTCTCAGTTTGTCGTTATTGACTGTATCTCAAATTAAAGCTACGTCACAAAGTGAACGGTCTGTTTGTGAAGCCGCTGAATGTACATGAACACAAACTACTGAATGAAAGATCGTTTTTCTGACTCGCCTCCGTCAGTGAAACACTGTGTGCACCCACACACACTGCAGGCCGTGATGTGACAGCAGCAGTGAGTCACAGAATTATCTGCCATGACATTAATGAGAACTTACAGAGATGAGGGTGTAGAGAGGCAAAAGGGACAGAGGACACAGATATTATTAGGTAGATGACAGGAAAGACAGATGGACGAATGGACAGAGAGGCAGTGTGTGGAGCATAACTGGGACTGAACCAGCAGATCTGCTGGGAATTTTCTCCTGCTTCCTGGGACCTGCTGTTTTCACACACACACACACACACACACACACACACACACACACACACACACACACACACACACAGTACAAACATAAACCATACACAAATGAGTTCTGGGTGGTCATGTACCTCCTGCTTCAGCACCATCTGTCTCCTGGATATATGAGAATACCAACACCACCCCCTCCCACACACACACACACACACACACACACAGGTTTGATTTCATTCCTTTGGAGACTTTACATCGACTTACCATAACTTTAACCCTACACTAAGCTTAAGTCGTCACCCTGAAATTCAATGATTTACATAATGGGGACCAGAAGAAGTCTCCATAATTTGATTCTGCAAACAGGTGTCAGTCTCCACAGTGTGAACAATACCAGGCAACACCATACAAGAAAATACATACTGAAGGGTAGCATTACAGTACATTACAATGGATTACATTAGCTTGGATTTGCTTTTTCTTGAAAAAGTGACAGTTCAAATCTGTGATCCAATTTTTTTGAGACACACTGAAACTAAATAGCTTGCACTCAGCAAGGTAAGGTCAGCCCTGAGACCGTTTGATTGTTGCATCACCTGTGTAATATCTCTGATGCCACTTGTCTGACTGAAACAGCACCTGTACTACATGGCTGAGGAGCTGCCTGCATGTGAGAGAACATGTTGCCCAAAACAACACAAACACTTTGGCATCCCCCATCATCTCTTTCTCATTTTTATATCATGTTTCAAGCATTCATTTCTCTTTCCTACGCATACTTGTCTTCACCTTACACAACAATGCCATCTGCACACACACACGCACACCTGTGCTGACACTAAAACACCTCTTGAAAGTTTAAGTGGGATGTCTGTCCTCTCAGTGAGAATGTAAGTTCATATTTATTACACTGAAGCTCAAACAGCTGCCAGTGTCAGAGACAGAAACAGGTTCCTCCATGCAAACGAGTGTTTCATGTTTCCCAGACTCTCTCTTCACAAACCTCTTCACCTTTAGTTTATTTCAGGTTGCTATTATTTCCCCACAAAGGCAATGAGAAACTGAAAAACAAACCTAGAGAGCGGAAAAGCTTAGTCAGTTAAATGATTAGGGAATGACAGAAAATTAGTCTAAGAACTTTTAAAACTCTCTTGACTCACAAGACTGTGCTGCTTTCCTACAGTTCACTAATACTGGAAGCTATAAACAGAAATAAATAGTAATAGCAGTAGGTTGTTTTCTCTGAGATGTTAGAGTCAGTCTACAATGCCAGGGAACAGGTCGCAGACCTTGTCCACCACCCGGCTTATGCTGGACCTGACCCCACCTCCTATTCCTGCAGGTGGTAGGCCTGCAGGGTGGCAGCTCCAGAATGCAGTTTGAGAGTTAGCACCTCCGTGTCTGAGGCCATGAATCTCTGCCACAAAACGCCAGGAATGAGGCACTGTCCCAAGCAAAGTTCAGGTACTTCGAGGTCTTATTCACAAGTGAGGGTATAATGGAGCCTGATGTTGACAGGTGGCTCGGTGCAGCATCAGCAGTAATGCATGTGATGTACTGGACCATTATAGTGAAGAGGGAGCTGAGCCAGAAGGAAAAGCTTTCAATTTACCGATCACTCTATGCTCCATCCCTCACCTATGATCTCAAGTTTTGCGTAGCGGCCAAAAGAATGAGCAGAACAAGCAGCAGAAATGAGTTTCCTCTGTAGAACTCAGCCTTAGAAAGAGGGTGTGGTGTTAGGAAAATGAATAGATATGTGAAAATGTTTCTATCCAACAAAATTAAAAAAACACATTGTTCCAATTTCCAAAAAAAAAAGCTTAGATGTTAGTGTGTGGTGACTTTAACAACAGGCATGATACATCTGTCCAGTCTGGGTAAAAGGCTGCATGAGGTGTATGGGTCAATGAACTGTGAATGCTTTGTTTTGTGGGGTTTTGGGCCACTTGCTGGAAACATGCACCTGGATAAACGGTTCCTTTAATTTAATGGCAACCCTTTACCACTAAGGTATCTCCAAAGGGATTCAGCAGTTCATCTTCAAGTACAAACAAGTGTTCGTTTCATTTTAATTTGCAGTATCCATTATCCCTGCATTTACTGTGCTGTCAGTTAAAGTAGTTATTACATGGCAACAAGAATTTGACAGTATATACCGAGCATGTGCTGCATGCACCAGCAGAGATCTTGCTGTCTCTAATGCCGGTGGCTATGTTATTTCAGGCTGTAATTTCCCTCATCATTACATTGTGCAAGTACAACATAAGGAGGCAGTGGCAGCTAAAAACCTGAAAAGGTTAACAAGAAGGCTTCCCAACTTCTGATGCCAAAGTCACAAGCTTTAACCCAGCCGTTAGGACTTGTCAGAATGATATAAAATCTCATTTTATGGTGGAATTTTACAAGAATTATAATTCTGGACTGCACAAAGCAAACCCCATTACAGGTCTTTCCCAAAGATGAGCAATCATTTTTTTCCTCAGTGAAATGAAGCTCAGTGTTCTTTGTTGATGCTCTGTGGAGAACAGATTAAATGTCGACAAGTTGGTTCTGATCCTCTGAGCTCAGGGACAAAATCGACAGCAAATATTTTGGCAACAGTGTTTTCAGGCGTGAAGGATTTGTTCAGACATGTTGGGTTAAGGGAGAGGTCTGTTTGACATCATGAAAGTGATTTTGCACATTTTTCCTTGATCATCTCTCAGCCTAGTTCCTTGTGTTTATGCTGTATGCATCCACACAAAACTCTCCTCTTTCTTTGGGTGGCTCTGTCTAGTCTTTCTCCCTCTCCCAGCATTAATTTTACTTTTCTCCCTGATACTGTATTGAAAGATCGGTTCAACCAAAATAACAAAATAAACCCCAAAACATGCATTTCTGTCTTCTTCTACATAGTATATGGCCATGCATATGGCTTGACTTATTTATTTCTGAGATTTCCGTTTGACCACTAAAACAGCTGAAACAGATAAATTAAACTCTGTTTTCAGCATTAAAAACCTGTAAAAACTCATCAGTAACGCATCTTTCCAATATTCCTATTACTCTGCATAATCCACAGCTCAAATGTTAACACAGTTTATTGGAATTACAAGACCTGGAAAATACCACATTGTCCTTATAAGTGACATTTTATAATGTATGATCCATGGATAGACACTTCTCAGTACAGTGGACAAGAACAAACCTGTGCAACTTCATTTCTAGTGGAACTCACTGAGGATAAGAAGAGCAACACAGTGACACTGTCAGAGACAGCTAAATGGTTTTTGTCTCTAAAAAGCAGTTACATGAGACAATCACAAAGAGACAAAGATTCAAAGTGAGGAAATTTTTTTTTTACCTAAAACAACAGGAGAGACAGTATTTCCAAAATTTTTCGTGTAACAAATTTTTATGAGCAGATCAATATTCAGAACTCAAAATACTGTAGATTTACCCCTAGTGCAAAAAAAAACTTTAAACCAGATTTATATTTCTGCATCATATATACAAATGTATACATATGTGGTTCGAGATGGTTGTGCAGCTGTTGCATTTATACTTGTGTGAAAGTTAATGTTCTGACTAGAGGGTGCTCAAACAGCAATGTACAGGAAGTCAGAAAATGGAAGTTGGTGAGGAAGACAGTGGGCTTGTCTCATGTCTCTTATCAGGACCATTGTTTCCCCTCACTTGCACTTTTTCCTTGTGTCTTAGACTTGCCCATGTAAGATGCAAGGAAAATGTGAGGACAAAGTATTCAAGGAAACTCATTTTCAGATCCTTCATCTAAAGCATCCAATCACCAGCTGATTTCCAATAAAGGGGTGTGTCAGTTCCAGTGGCGGGCCATGCATTTCGTATCTGGGCCTTCAGTGGGGACTTACCCAATTTAATTCACCTCTTAATACCACCACTATCACATCGCAATTATAGAAACCATCAATACTATACAAAAACACAATATAATTAGCGTGGGATTACAGAGAGAGAGAGGTATTTCATGTATTGAGGGTGAATACCATTTTTACTAAAGCAAGAAACCCAGTTAAGACAACTCCAAACCTCTACACTACAACCACAACTGTGCCATCATCTGGAGCAGTTCAGAATCAATATTTATCTAATAACATGACAAAAACATACAAAATTTAAATTCAATACATCATACTCACCAGAGATGCTATTTATTTATAGACAAAACCCATACTCCTTTTTTTGCACAAGAAGACTTAAATGACTGTCATAGAGATGATCTCTGCATTTCAGTTCCATTAGTAAGTCCTTTTCTAGTTTTGCTCTGACCAACCAATCAGAGGACGGAAAAATGCTGAGGTTACTGTAGGCCTGCTATCTGGCCCTGTGAGGCAAATTAGAAATCTGACTGGTTAAAGAAACAGTCCCATTGCTAATGCAGTTTACATCGGCCAGCACTTCTGATTCTGAAGGCCCTGGGCAGATTAGATTGACATGGCAACACATAGAGGCTGAAATCTGATTGGACAAACAATCTAACATCCACATACACGTACTGGAAGCGGTGCAGCCAAGAGAAATGCTACGAAATGAAGAGAATAGACTGTTGGGAATAAATTAATACAATTTCATGGAACAAATATTAGAATTTAGGTTGTAAATGT
>NW_018127901.1:2615232-2617602 GCF_001952655.1 Monopterus albus
AGGGCCCCGGGGAAGACCAGGACACACTGGTGGATCTACACATTTAATAGATTGCCCAGCCAATAAGTTAGCTAATGCACTGGAGAAAGTGTCTGGAGAGAGGGAAGTCTGGGCATCTTTGCTTAGACTGCTGCCCCCGCAACCTGGTTCCGGATAAGCGGAGGAAAATGGATAGATGGATGGAGGTTGTAAATGTAGGTCAGTGCTTCTGGTAGTGTTTAGGCCAGCAGAGAAGGCCTTGCTGGCCCTGACTGCCCACCACTGGTCAGTTCACAAAAAACCTCCATGAAAAATGGTCTCGTGTATCCTTGGTCATGGGTCCTCCAGCATCTTCTTTGCTTGGCACGTCCTACATCCTCTGTGGACCGAAACAATCTTAGAAGAGACATGAGATATACCTACCAGGTGAATCCCAATTCCCTTATTTTATCATTCCTCAGTCCTTGATCCTCGTTCAACCCAGAAGTCATTTCAATCCGCCACGATGAAGGACGCCCCAAAACTTATTTCTGCTCTGAGGAGCGAGGAAGCTGCTGGAGGAGCTATAATCAAACATACAGAAGTGCATCTCTTCTGTTATGGCCTGACACACCCCTTTATTGGAAATCATTTTGTAAGTGCTCGCTTTACATGAAGGATCTGAGGAAAGGACATCCCATGTCAGTTAAAATGTGTTTCCTCATTCCCCTCTCCTTGCAGTTTCCTCTTGCGTGTTACCTGGGCAAGGAAAAGATGGAAATATGGATGCAGTTAGGGGAGCTGGGATTCACCTTCTTTGTGAAAAGAAGCTCCTCCCAACTGAAATTTGAAACAACCAATGGGCATGCAGGATGCACACCTGTACATAATATGTAGTTGAGATTTGGGTGGCGTGTGCGTTGAGCCATGCCCTTTGCTTCACATATGTACATGTCTACAGAGAAGTATAAATTGGGCCTTAATCTGAACAACATAAATCTTTGTCTTCTGTCGTGATGAGGAAAAAAAAATCCACCATGGATCATGCTGAAGTTTAGAGTGTAAACATGAATGAATGAGTCTAACTGTGTAGGTGCCTTGCTCCCTTGACCTGAATCCCTCCATCTTATCTTTAATCTTCTCACCTTCTTTACCTAGGGAGGAGTTTTACTGAATATCAAGGCTCATCCAGTTCAGTACACTGAAAAACATGAAAACTGCAAGATGTACAGTTTAACCAATCTCCATGTAGACACTGGCAAAGTGTAATTCCTTCACAATTGTTATATTTATGACAAAAGTAAACTTTTAGTCAGTGATCACATGGCAGTGGGCAACCAGATCCACTAAGTGGTAGTGAGAATCTTACAGTAGCTGCAGGCTACCACAGTTTGAGTAAACATAAAACAGCCACATTGTAGTAATGTTAAAAATGTTCATGTTTAGTGCCAAGTCATCAACCATCTCTCAGCAAGTTAAACTGAAGAACCTTTTGGAGAGGATTGTGGCTTTAATCTTCCTGACAGGCAATGACAAGTTTGAACTCACACACCGATGTAAATGCCACTCAAGGAACAGGTGTTTGTCACCTAACACTATGACCTCAAGTGACTTGATAAACCTACAAGATTACACATATCAGACAAAAAAAAATCTGTGTGTAAAGTTTAGATAAAAATGTGTATGTATTTGTAAATTATCATCATGCCATTATATAAATAAACCAGGTCACAGTATTTCAATCTGTTGCTCAGTATTTTGATGCACCTCTTTCATGTGATCGAAGCCATAATCAGCTTTCTTCCACAAGGTGGCGTGCTGTACGAACTGTGAAGCCCCATCAGGCAAATGTGTGATTTGTAACACTGGGCTATACAAATAAAATGAACAGACATCGTTTCAGGTTCAGCTACCGGTGTGTGTGTGTGTGTGTGTGTGTGTGTGTGTGCTTCTGGGTGGAACAGAACTATTTGGTGCCGGTTGGGCAGAGTTCCCACTGAGGCCGCAACTAACAATAACTTATCATTTACTTTTTCAATTAGTAGATAAACAGTTTTTTCAATTAATCTACCAATTATTTTCTAATTTTCTTATTAATCCCTTGGTTACAAGTAAATAACTTTAACTTCAGATCAGAATTTATCAAATCAAATGTTATTTGTATAGCGCCAAATCACAACAAAAGTCATCTCAGGACACTTTACAAACTAAGGTCTAGACCTTACTGTTATCAATATTATTACATAGGGAAAACCCAACAAATCCCCCTTGAGCAGCACTTGGTGACAGTGGGGAGGAAAAACGCCCTTTAACAGAAGAAACCTCTGACAGACCCCGGCTCTTGGTGGGCGGCCTTCTGCCTCGACCGGTTGGGGTGAGTGGATAGAGGAGAGACAAAAGAAGAAAAGCAAC
>NW_018127901.1:2620658-2623557 GCF_001952655.1 Monopterus albus
AAATTCAAAAGTTATTAGAAAATGGTCATACAGAAGAGGGTTTTGGGGAAAAACTATTAAGTGTTCAGTTTTGATGCCATATGTCAGAACAAGATCAAGAGTGTGATTAAAACAGTGAGTGGGTTTATTTACAGTTTGAGAGAAGCCAACTGAGTCTAATAATGAACAGAATGCATTGTTGAGGCTGTCATTGTCGGCATCTACATGAATATTAAAGTCACCTACTATGATTATTTTATCTGTAATCCATGTGGTCGTTTTGACGTCTCCTCTGTACATATGGCCTGTCGTCATCATTCACAGACCAGTAATAATAAACATGGAGGAGAGTGACGACAGCGATGGGATCAGTGGAGAGACCAGGACATTTCATATGTGGTGGACGTTTATGGAGAAGCTTCTGATCAGGCCAAACTGGGAGGAACATATCGTAACCCAGCAGGTCGGGAGGAAACTGGGCCATTTGAGCATCGCACACATGACCTGGTTGTTTTTCTTGTGCGCTCACATTTCATTTAAATCAGGTCATAGCAATTTAGGAGCTCAGTGGTGTTCACACCTGAGCCAAAGACACACTTACAAACATGAATGTGAAGAATTAAAACAATAAAATCAGATGTAACTGAAACATCAGAACTGAGCATTAAGGCCTGTGAAGTGAGCGCAGCCTTGGCTCCAGTTGGTCTCCACCACCTCCTGAGAAAAATCCAGCTGCTCTTCTGCAGCTCGCTGTTGCATTTTCCTTCACAAGACACACTTGTCAAATTCGACCACACAGTCTATACTATGCGGTAAAATCAAATTGGTTGATTTCTCACTGGATTACAATAATGCTAGTGACTAGGTGTCCTAATTGATATACTGTATACAGTAAAGTGTATGCTCCAATTCTTAAAAAAAATAAAAATCAACAAACAGTAAACACATCACTAAAATCACACAATGATGTATGTGGTCCGCCTTTCTGACACAGATCAGATCCTCTCTCTGGGCACTGCAAAAACTACAACAATACAGTACAGGAAACAGGGTAAATGCATGCTGAGATTAGACTGCACTGGTAAATACTCAGGGACATGGTGGAAATCCTTATTTAATTTTTAATAAATATCAAAGATGTTTTAAATAGTTATAAAACACTGTGTAAAGTAATAAATACCATGAAGACATAAACCACCCACAAGCTTCCTATATGGTCTACATTAGTGCATTAAAAAATAATCTGGGGATTTATCTTGACAGTTTAAATGCAGATCTTCACTTCCAGCCAGCTTCTGTCATACAGACTCAATGCAGCCTCAGCTTGTTATCACCTGGAGCAACAGGGAGGGACGCACTCACATTATTCTTTAGGGAAAGTAATGATTGATTTAGCACATTATGTGTGTTTTTTTTTTTTTTTTTTACTGAGGCAGTACGATCTTTCTTTATTTCGCACAGGGCTCAGTTCAACAACAGCCTTTACTGCTCTGAAGGTAAATCCTCAGTATAAAAACACCTCAATCACACTTGCTACATGAGAAGAAAGCATTTCTTTATGCAATAGGTGACACTTTAAAAAGCCAGGTTTAGGACCACTTTCCTGCTTCCCCATCTGTCACTGACGTGCTAACACAATCAACACGCAAAGACTTGAAATGCACTTAAGAAATGAATTCCTCTCAACTAAGCAAACATTTACATGCCTGGGGGAGGAACTAAAATCTTTATCCAGCTCCTTGAAATCTAAACTCACTTGTGTGGAGAGAAGCTGGGCCATTGCCATTAAAGAATCTTCCATAAGGAGGTCATGGCCTTCATCATCATCATCATTGATTTGATTTTTTGATATGTGATTTGATTTATTCCTTCAAGCATGTAAAACAGTTGATATGTCAACACATGTAATTTCACACATATCCAACAATAATAATCCAATATCAATTTACTTATACCTAGTACATGCTTGAACGGAGTAGGAAGAAGTTAGACTTATCTAGTCCTACCCCATGACATCATCTTACAACTTCTAAGCAGTATCTCTACATAAATAATTATCCTCTACACCACACAAGTAATATACTAAAGAATTATTACAGAGTGTTAACATTCTAAATAATTACATTCATAGATAATTATCTTCTACACCACACAAGTAATATACTAAAAAATTATTACAGAGTGCTAACATTCTTACACCACACCCACAATGTTCCATCTGATTAATCATTAAACCTGTTCTTGCATATATCTTGATTGACACATACCTTTATATTTATGTTTAAACTCATCAATTCTATATAGCATGAATTTTTAAATTTAACTGACCCCTTAAATTATATCCCCCCTCCCTTTCATTAAATAACTTTTGAATTCCACCAGGTAATACATTTTTCCTGGCTTTATTCATAAACACAGCAGTCTTGCATCCCACTATATCCAAAAATTTTAACAATTTAGACTGTATGAAAGCTGCATTGGTGTGATCCCTATATCCCATCTTATGCACAATTCTTATCGCTCTTTTTTGTAATATATACAATGGTTGAAGTGAGCTTTTGTATGTATTTCCCCAGTTTTCAACGCCATACTCTAAGTATGGTAAGATCAATGAAGAATACAGAATCCGTAGTGCTTCCAAAATATATCTAACCCTTGCCAATATCGATATATTTTTTGCTATTTTATGCTGAACATATCTGATATGAGATTTCCGGGAGAATTTGTCATCAACTATGACACCTAGAAATTTGATTTCATATACTCGTTCTATATTAGCTCCCCCAATTTTCAATCGAAGTTCGTTATCTAGTCTATAATTCCCAAATACCATAAATTTAGTTTTATCCAAATTCAGAGATAGTATATTACTGTCACACCATTTCCTTATCTTCTCAAGTTCCTGTGAAACCCGTCCAGA
>NW_018127901.1:2623882-2660424 GCF_001952655.1 Monopterus albus
TGTGCCTTATCTTTCTCTTTCATCAACTTTACCATCACCGCCCTCGGTCCCCGATCAGAAGGTTTCCCGACTCTGTGAGCCCGCTCCATCTCAATTTCTTGATGAATTTGCAGTTTCTCCTTTAATATTTCCTTCACCTTACATTCCGCTTCCGTCCAGCTTTCTCCAGCTGACTCCTTGATTCCCTCAAAGATCAAGTTTTTTCTCTTGGACTGTACTTCCAAATGCTCCATTATATCCGTTATAGCTATTAAACTCTTACAAGTTTTGTAGACATCATCCCTTGTTTCCTTGGTTTGTATTTTCTGTTCACCCATGGCAGCTTTAATCACATCCACCTCTCGCTGGGTAAACTGCAAACTCGTTTTTATCTCCTGTATTTCTCTGGTCATGTCGTCGAGTCTCTTGTTGTTTGTCTCTATAAGTAGTTGCACGAAGCCTTTGAAGTTTTCCTGCTGTTGGTTCATCAGCGCGATGTACATCTGTTTCTGCTGATCCAGAATGTCTGTTACTTGCGCCGCTCTGTGATAATCTTCTTCTGCCTCCATATCCTCATTCGCTTCAGATTTATTAGCTCTTTTCCCTCTTGGAGGCATTTTAATAGTTGTAGAATTTGTTCAAAGACTTGAAAATGTAGAAGATGTGAAAAATCGTAGAACAGACAAGAGGAGCAGTAAAGACCATCATCGTCATTAGGATAACCAATAGTGTAATACTATTATTATCATTATTAGTATTATTAAACCATTTAATTGCAATGTAATTTATTCATAGCTGCTTTACAATCAAAAGACATTTCTCAATACAGAATTCAACTTTTCAAAAACTCTTCACAGTCCACACTGAAGTAGTGAGCTATAACTTGTGTGACGTCTAGCACAGAGGGCTCAATGTTACAAGCTAGCAGCTCCACACTGCCCCCCATGTGATCAAGGTGGAGAAAACAACAACAACAACAACAACAACACATTTAATGTTTTACGGTGCATTGGAAACACAACCATGCTGACTCTGGAGCAGTTCAGTGCAGCTCTGCCACACACACCTTGGCTTGGAAGGGCTGACCCTCACAATGTGAAGAGTTTTGAAAAAGGTAGACAGATACTTAATTGATCCAGAGAGAATTTCAGGTATGAAGTAGCAACAACAATGATGACCAAAATCACAGCACTTAAAGGATAGTCGTGTATAAAAGTTTAAGACTAATATACAAGGTAAAAAAAAGTATAAAAATGAGAAATAAGTAAAAATAAGAGTACAGGACACACATACAAATCAATTAACATGTGCCAGGTATACAGTATACAAAATAAGTAAATGTGCATGTGTACAATGCCAATATGTGCAAGAATGACCATTATGGGCAAAGGGTAAAGACAAGAGTAAATGGTGCAGTAGTAATATTATGGAGCTGAGTAGCGACATCACATGTCCATGTCCAAAAGTCAGAGCAGGCCTCCTCAGTGGGAGGAGGTGAAGAGTCACAGAAGGACAAATGACTTCTTCAGTCTGTCCATGGAGCGGGAGAGAGACAGCAGCCTACTGCTGAACGAACTCATCTGCCTGGTGATGGTGCTCTGCACAGGGTGATGAACATGGTCCAGGATGGACAGCAGCTTACTGCAGGCCCTCTTCTCCAAAACAGATGTAAGGGACTTCAGCTTCGTACCTACTACAAAGCCAGCTTTCCTCACCAGCTTGTCCAGAAAACGTCTACATGTGGCACATCTCCAAGTTGTATTTGAAGTCTGTGGTGTACAGGGTGAATAGGATGGGGAAGAGCAATACAATCAAATCACTTTGGGCTGAAAATAAAATCTTTGATTTTGTTTTTTTTAAATCTGAAATAAAATTAATTTGAGCAAGCCTTTGAAAATTTTTTTTGCCTGTTTCAAACCAGGAAAATGATGTTTAACCTATTTTATATCAACACAGTTGTGTTTTTGCAATAGTGTGTGAGTAGAGGAAAATCAACACATTATCGCCATCTTGTGGTTAAAAAAAGACATGACGGAGCTCTGAACTTGACCTGTGTTGCTTGTCTGTGCAGAACATGAAAAAGGATTATTGAAATGTTATGGGAAGATTCCTCATCTCTATGAAGTATGCTAATAAAGTGGAGTCAAGGGAAGACAAATCTGTTTAGTATAACTTGACAATACTATCACAAAGCACACCTATTTTATGGGAGAACGTTACTGTATTGGGGACAAACCACTAGAAAACAGCAGAGATGTTTTAGCTTTCTGAGTTTTAAGTGGTACACAGATGTTGTTCCTGTAAAACGTCCCCTTTAGCCGCTTCTTAGTGAGCCAACTCACGTGGAATGGCCTTATTTTACTGAAAACAAATTGTGATTGCACTGATCCCACATTTTCTCTCAAAAACTAATATAGAGATTTTGTTAAGTAACACGGATAAATCTAATCCGAGCAGCAGGCGAAGGCACATCAGCAGTGCAGCAGGTAGTAATTAACCTAAGCACATTAAACTCACAAAATCAGTGATTTACAGTTTGAGCTCAGCAGTTTAGATTTATAAACCCAGTCACAGGAATAGCACAGATGTGAGGTCATTGACCTTGACCTTTGACCACCAAAATCTAATCAGTTTATATGTGAGATGTGGACATTTGTGCCAAATTTGAAAAAAAAAAAAAACTCACTTAAGGTGTTCCTGACATATTACATTCACAAGAATGAGCCAAACACGAGGTAACAGTGACCTTGACCTTTGGCCACTAAACTCTAATCAGTTTCATCCCTGTGTCCAAGTGAATACTTGTGCCAAATTTGAAGATATTCCCTCAAGGCGGTCCTGAGATATCATGTTCACAAGAATGGGTCAAATGGAACCCAAAAACATAATGCCTCTGGCTGCAGCCATTGTCAGCACGGAGCCCGATCTCACAGCATAGTGTACAATAGCTACATTGATCCACTGTAATAACAACTGTAAAATTGCAACATGGCAACATGGCAACATTTGTTGTATTGTAGCCCATCTGCCGTCTTCATGGTCTTCTTCTTGATGTTTTACGGCAGTTGTCAAACAAGGAAATGGCACATTACTGCCACCAACCATGGAGACAGAAATTAACATGCAGTGTCTGGCGAAGGCATATGGTTTGGAACTTTATCATTTTAAAAACACTAGAAGTTGGTGGCATGGTACCAACTGGCATGGTACCAAAGATACCAGTTTGTGCCAGATGGGTGTGGCTTCTGTTCCATTTAAATCCAGCACATGAAATGGTGCATGTTGCTTGTGCCTACCTGAAGCTACCGGATAAACTGTGACACATCAACAAAATATCATGTGGAATCTAACTGAACGGTGAAGAGCAGCATCTTTTCGGTCAGAAAATGTGAGCACCATATCCTAGCCCACAACATTTGATTATGAATCAGAACCTCTGCAGATAGGAAATCTGAATCTTGCTGAACTTGACAGTTCATTCTTTGACCTAGATTGTGTAAAATCATGGTTGAATAACATGAAAAACTGATAAAATCACACCTGATATTAATATGGTGCCCTGGTATTTGGGGTAGTATCTCCATCAGTGATGTAGACTGTTCTCTTTGTGTTCAAAAGGAGAGACATCATGTTCCCTTAATATGAAAGTACAGCCTATTTTAACATTATCAGATGATGAAGATCAATCTCCTATCGGTACCTTCTGCTGCCTGCTCCATTCAGGAGAGTTTCCACACCCTTGCTGCTATGTAACAAGCAACATTCTAACATAGCCAAATGGAACACAGCCAAACAAACAGAGACTGACACACCCCAACGCCCAATTTCTTTTGGAATATGACTAAAACTAAGAAATATATTTTACCTTTAAAAAACATGATTTCAGCTCTCTAGATGCACATTTATCAAAGCTGCATTCAAATGCTTATGCCTCATAAAACATAACAAAATTACATCATATATAGCTACTAAATATTGAAAAGTGTGGTAAGATGTGGCCAGCAGATGATCCGACTTTAAATTAAGTCTTTGCTTTCCTTTCTGCTCACTGTAGTTAGACATGAGTACAAAAACATAAAAATCAGCAGGAGAAATTTTGCTGGGCAGCACCTCCCAAACATGTATTGATAGGTCAACACAAGATTGCCTGCAGAACCCTCCCTTAGAACAACCCATCACTGTCTGTCCTTCCTGAATTCAGATTTATAGGTTCAAAACTACCCACAGCTTTACTAATATAACCCATATTAACATTTCCCCCCATGGTGTCATCCTCCCAGAACGAGGGTTTGATTGGGTTTAATCATTTGCTGTAAGAGGAGTGCTCACAGGCTTCCATGTTCAAATGTGTTAGCAGATGACAGACAGTGGGTGTAAATGGAAATAGCAATGTGGAGACTAAAGTTAATGGGAGCCACATTGATCTGACATGACAAAAACAACGTAGCAGGACAAAGATACACATAATCAGTAGGTCAGATCCAAACTGAAACCTTCAGTGTACAGTGGGAGATGTGTCTTTTCCACACTGATGGAATTTTGAAGTGTTGACAACAAAACTCCATATCCCTCTCTGTTTCTTTCAGCCAAGCTGAGATCTCTGATCCCAAAAATATTTTAGATAATCATGCAGTAAACTGCTTCAAAATACATGACCTCATGTTATAGCAGGTGTTTTGATGACAAAGGTAGAGTTTCCCTGATCATGTTTCTACCTGCAGTCATTGTTTTCACATTCCAGCAACAGAGTTCTCGTTAAACTTTCCCACCCTTCCTTAAACTTACAGTGGTGTGAAAACGTGTTTGCCCCCTTACTGATTTCTTATCTTTTTGCATGTTTGTCATACTGTAATGTTTCAGATCATCAAACAAATTTAAATATTAGTCAACGATAACACAAGTAAACACATCATGCAGTTTTTAAATGAAGGTTTTTATTATTAAGGGAAAACAAAATCCAAAACTACAAAGCCCTGTGTGAATAAGTGTTTGCCCCCTAAACCTAATAACTGGTTGGGCCACCCTTAGCAGCAACAACTGCAATCAAGCGTTTTCGATAACTTGCCATGAGTCTTTTACAGCGCTGTGGAGGAATTTTGGCCCACTCATCTTTGCAGAATTGTTGTAAGTCAGCCACATTGGAGGGTTTTCGGGCATGAACTGCCTTTTTAAGGTCATGCCACAGCATCTCAATTGGATTCAGGTCAGGACTTTGACTAGGCCACTCCAAAGTCTTCATTTTGTTTTTCTTCAGCCATTCAGAAGTGGACTTGCTGGTGTGCTTTGGATCATTGTCCTGCTGCAGAACCCAAGTTCGCTTCAGCTTGAGGTCACAAACGGATGGCCGGACATTCTCCTTCAGGATATTTTGGTACACAGCAGAATTCATGGTTCCATTTATCACAGCAAGTCTTCCAGGGCCTGAAGCAGCAAAACAGCCCCAGACCATCACACTACCACCACCATATTTTACTGTTGGTATGATGTTCTTTTTCTGAAATGCGGTGTTACTTTTACGCCACACATAATGGGACACACACCTTCCAAAAAGTTCAACTTTTGTCTCGTCTGTCCACAGAGTATTATCCCAAAAGTCTTGGGGATCATCAAGATGTTTTCTGGCAAAACTGAGATGAGCCTTTATGTTCTTTTTGCTCAGCAGTGGTTTTCGTCTTGGAACTCTGCCATGCAAACCATTTTTGCCCAGTCTCTTTCTTATGGTGGAGTCATGAACACTCACCTTAACTGAGGCAAGTGAGGCCTGCAGTTCTTTGGATGTTGTTGTGGGGTCTTTTGTGACCTCTTGGATGAGTTGTCGCTGCGCTCTTGGGGTAATTTTGGTCGGCTGGCCACTCCTGGGAAGGTTCTCCACTGTTCCATGTTTTCGCCATTTGTGGATAATGGCTCTCACTGTGGTTCGCTGCAGTCCCAAAGCTTTAGAAATGGCTTTATAACCTTTTCCGGACTGATAGAGCTCCATTATTGTCTTTCTCATTTGTTTTTGAATTTCTTTGGCTCTTGGCATGATGTCTAGCTTTTGAGGATCTTTTGGTCTACTTCACTTTGTCAGGCAGGTCCTATTTAAGTGATTTCTTGATTGCGAACAGGTGTGGCAGTAATCAGGCCTGGGTGTGGCTAGAGAAATTGAACTCAGGTGCGATAAACCAGTGGTTTGACAGGGGGGCAAACACTTGTTCACACAGGGCTATATAGTTTTGGATTTTGTTTTCCCTTAATAATAAAAACCTTCATTTAAAAACTGCATGATGTGTTTACTTGTGTTATCTTTGACTAATATATAAATTTGTTTGACGATCTGAAACATTATAGTGTGACAAACATACAAAAAGATAAGAAATCAGTAAGGGGGCAAACACTTTTTCACACCACTGTATATATATATATATATATATATATACACAGTGTATATACACTATATTGCCAAGACTAAGTGAAGTGCCTTCTGAAAGTCTACTAGATGATGTGAATGCAGCACTAAGAACAATCCCTTCTATGACCATCACTGAGACCAACAAGCTCATATACACCACAGCAACCGTGATCAGTAAGGGGGCAAACACTTTTTCACACCACTGTATATATATATGTGATAACTGTGTGAAAATCCACTTTACACCACTTTAACATGCTAATTAGTCCTAGTTACAATGTTTTAGCTAGGCTGAAGTGCACTGAAGGTCTCACATGGACTCTATCGTCTTTTTCTGCCCTTCGAATGTGTAACAGAGACCTGTCTTCTAGTGCATGTACTGATTTATTTGTGTTACACACAGAATAAACTCCTCTCCTGTGGATGGCAAATCCCTGTGCAACTCATCATTAAAGACACAACGCAGAACTTAGACTTGATGGCCGCATAGAGATAAGATCGGCTACAAACGCAACCCCAAAACATCAGTGACCCTCCATCATGTTTGACTCTATGGACCATGTTCCTTTCTTTGAAGGCCTCATTTTGTTTTCTGAAAACAGTAGAATGATGTGCTCGACCAAAAAGCTCTACTTTAGTCTCATCTGTCCACAGGACATTCTTGCAGGAGGTCTGTGGCTTCCTCAGGTCAGTTTACTCAAACTCCAGTCTGGCTTTTTTACGTCCCGTGTCAGCATTGGGTCCCCCTGGGTCTCCCACCATAGCGTCCCTTCTCATTCAGATGGGGACAGATAGTGTGAGCTGACACTGTTGCACAGTATATTGGCAGCACCCGTTGACTGCAACAGGTGAGTTTCATTACAAATTAAAGGAGTGTCACAGGGTTGAAATACAACTATTTCTGATCATTTTGAAAAGGTGTCAGCAATTCTATCCAGTCCATGTTTGGAGTTCTGTGTGGAATGAAGATTTGGCTTTTCCTTCTCAGATTTTTTGTTGCTCCAATGCAAACAAAAAATAAACACAAGAATATCAAGTAATGTGTAATTGCAACAATTTTCTGGGGTGTTATCTGACACACAATGCAGGGGTGCCAATATTTTTGGCCATGACTGTATGCAATAATATAGCACCTTAGGATTCAGGTGTCAACACCACGATGTTTACTTTTGATACAAGTACGTTTTCCTGATAATACTAGTGTGTATTTTGAGGGTGGGGCAGTTCTAGCTGCTAGATTTCTGCTTTGTTAGGAAAAGTGTTGTACTGAGGACAGTTTAGCAGAGTGCACACGCATCCTTAGTCCGGACACTGAACAAACACAAAGGAGTCAGCAACAGAACACACATTTCACAGCCAAAGCGTTTCTTCTTCGTTTAACACATTTTTGATGAGAGGAGCTGTTTCATGTCTGATTCTAAACCTCAATGGCAGAAACAAATACCGAACGGCTTCAAGAACACAGACCGGAGATAAAAATGCTCATGCAAGCTAAAAGATCTGCATTTCAGTGCGTCACCAAATCCAGAATTTTACTTTTAGCATTTTTGTTAATTGCTGTTTAACAATGTAAGGACAGAACCAAAAAGATAACAGACATAACAACGAAAGAAATTAAAGAGAGGATTTCCAAATGAAAAACGTGCCTTTGAACAATCATCCACAGACTTCAAGGTTGAACAGCTCTGAGAAGCCTTATAATTAATACTGTTGGCATTCTTTAATCATGCTGGTTAAGCATTAATGACTCTAAGATTCATTAAACTGAAGAACTCAATTTAAAGACCAGGTTTAAGTCACGATTTATAAAGAACCTGCAGGGAAATTAAAGAAAGAAGCAGAAAATATTTCCTCTTAAAGGACTGAAGTTGTTCTGTTTTTTTAAGGTCCATCCATTTGTGCACTGCTTTATTCTGCTGGACTGAACCATGTAGTAAGAGCTTCACATTCATACAGGCCACACTTCAGATGCCGTTTGTGTCAGTAACGTCAATAATCCGTCAGAATGATTTAAGTGGCAGTCTTAACATTTTCAGATCAATCCTGATCTGTTACTCTAGTTTTAACCTCTTTATCGCTGAAAATAATTCTGCCAGTTTGTAGCTTTACATTTTGATTATGTGATGACGTTCCTTTGTTCAATTAAACACAAAATGGAGTGTAAGGGGTTTAACAGAGGTGGTAACAATAAGTCCCTTAATCAATCCACAGAAATATAATTTGCAAGTACTTCTGTCATGAATTTATCTTTAAATTGCCAAAATGTTTTCTGGTTCCTGAACCAAGTGATCAATCAGGAACCTACAGTGGGTACGGAAAGTATTCAGACCCCCTTACATTTTTCACTCTTTGTTATATTGCAGCCATATGCTAAAATCATTTAAGTTCATTTTTTTCCTCATTAATGTACACACAGCACCCCATATTGACAGAAAAACACAGAATGTTTGACATTTTTGCAGATTTATTAAAAAAGAAAAACTGAAATATCACATGGTCATAAGTATTCAGACCCTTTGCTCAGTATTTAGTAGAAGCACCCTTTGGAGCTAATACAGCCATGAGTCTTTTTAGGAATGATGCAACAAGTTTTTCACACCTGCATTTGGGGATCCTCTGCCATTCCTCCTTGCAGATCCTCTCCAGTTCTGTCAGGTTGGATGGTAAACGTGGGTGGACAGCCATTTTCAGGTCTCTCCAGCAAAAAAAAAAAAAAAAAAAAAAAAAATTCAAGGACAGGACACTGTAGTAGATGGGTGATCTCTGCTGCTTGGCAATGTCAAATACAAGAAAAACACTCAGATCACCAGGTACTCGGTGCTGTTGTGTACATACAGCGGCCTCTGAATGCCTTTGGTATAAATGATCCTCCTAAAACACCACTGCATTTCGTTTGTCGAATCCATGTGGAGAGCATCCTGTAAAACAATTTCAACTAAATCTAAATCATATTAAAATTTCTAAAAATGAACAACATTACATTTTCTAAATATTAGACTGAGTGACAGTGAAAAGTGAAGCTACAATCTGCACGGCTTCCACAGGTTAGAACACAGACAAGTTCTCTCAACTTTGACATGTTTCCCGCAGTTGCCGCCATAACTTCATGGTGTTTTTAGTATCCTGATAGTATTTTGTGTTTTAGTAGAGCATCACTCAGTCAGCTACAGATTCTCACCTAAAGTTTTTAATGATTTGTGTGTGTACCTTTTGTCTTCCAAAACTCAGGTAAAACAGTCTGAGGCACCTGTTTAACACAATCTTCAGAGTTCAAAGTTTGTAAGTGACAGTAAGCCCGTTATAAGACTGCAATGACCGAACACAAAGACAAAACGGCATTTATCATGGTCGCTCATGATGGTCGCTACTTGTTCTGCACCTTCTTACCAACAAGTTATCACAATTCACTCTCAACAAATGCAGTGCTTCAAAGATATAAACATTTGTACAATCTTCAGAAAAAATCACATTGAATGTGCTCCACCTGTCTGGAAACAGTTCAATCCACAACAAACACCTCTCGGATAAGGTTCTTCTCTCTCCTCAGTAAAACCTTTTGTTCCTTTCCTGTCTCTTCTGGAAAACTACAGCTCCCACCACAGCGCACACTACAATTCCCAGCAGGGCACACAGCAGAAGCAGGAAGACCTTCCAGCCTGTGAGGGGTGTGCCACGGAAGTTTCCAGTAGGATCATCAATGTTGTCTGTGAAGGAAGAAGATCCACAGTCACTTTCATGTTCATTTCAAATTTGCTGCAGGTTTAATTTGTAGGATGATTTTTATAAAGGTTTATCTATTTTTTGTAATGGAAACTTGCTTATGGAGTGTAATAAATTATTCAGCACACTCAGGATAAAACTGATATCCTTTAAGAAAACTTGTACTCAAAAATAATTTACAGTCATGTTTCACACCTATAGGAGTGAGTATGAAGTCATGGATGAGATATTTTGGGTGGCTTATCCCTTTAATCTGCAGTACCTTTAGGAGACTTGAGGAAGCTGACGCTGGGCTCGATCTTGGTCCAGTCCAGGTTCTCCTCCTCAGGGGTGTGCTCGACCATCAGCTGGTAGAGCTTCATCGAGATGATGTCATGGTTATCTGGGACATTATAAAGAAGTTAAAACTGTCAATCAGCACTCGGGGGTAATGCAGATCATCACACACAGCTATAGCATCCAGTGTCTGGAGAGAAGACACATGGAAAATACAGATGCACTATTTTATCACATTCAAAACGCTGAATGGAATTTATCAATTATGTCAGAATGCTGGAGAGAATCTGATGAAAACCCTACCTCTGCTAGTCATAAATTTTGGTTGTGTATAGTATTAAAAGACATAATACAAACATTTCAGAAGTGGATATCATGACTTCTTTATTTTTGTAGGTGACCCAGCTCCGACGTACCAGACAGATCTCCTGTGGCTGCTGAGGCACCAAAGAAATATCCAGTAGGAAGACGAACGCCTCCGATATCAATGCACTCCCTCCATTCGTTCTTGTCATCCACATCAACCATCACCTGCAGAACACAGACTGGATGCAGTGATGCAGCATGTGACGTTCCACACAAAGTTAAAAAGCCATTTAAAAATCAGGAAGCAAGGCTATGAGAATTATTTGTGATAAAGAAAAAAATGCAGACAATAATGGGATTAAGGAAAAAACTGGGTGAAAAGTGAAAAGCTGTAAATGTTACAAGTACATAAATGGTGGTTTTATTATCATCAGGCTGTATTTTACTACACTAAATAATGATAATCATTTTTATTGGCCCAGTATGTTACACACACAAGGAATCTGTCTCCGGTACAAAACCGAGGCTGCCATCTGCAACGCCAGCTCACACACAGACACACCGATGACGGTGCTGTCCCTGCAGGGAGCTGCTCTGGCCATCGGGGGCAACTTGGAGTTCAGTATCTTGCCCAAGAACACTTCGACACGTGGACTGGAGAGAACGGGAATCAAACCGCCAACCGCTCAACCTCCTGAGCCACAGCCATTCAATGTGTGGGTTATAGAGCCTTGATTTTGTTTTTGTTTAGTTTTTAATCTTGTGAAGTACTTTGGTCAACATTCTGCTGTTTTTAAAGCGCTACACAAACTTTATTGGATTAATTTTTCCTCTACTGTGATCCTCAAAACACTGAGGTGGAAATGTTGAATGGCTCAGAGTGCAGTTCTTCTACTAACTGTGCTGAAATAAGAGAAGCTGTGTAGCTGCTCTGAGGAAATTCAAAGGCATTTCTGTACATACAGTGAGTCTTCCTTTGGAGTAGCGGATGGCGAGGTAGGTGTCATGGTCTGTGTTCCTGATCTCAGCCGAGCAGCCTCCCAGCTCTGACGATCGGCCGTCTTTGCCATGGTCATAGCTCACCGAGCCGTTGTTCACCGTGGCCGAAATATACGGGAAGGAACGCTGGCAACAGAAAGGAAAGTCTCAACACATCGGTCCTTAGAACAGCAGTTATACCCCTATTCTTAAATAAAGGGAATGGAAAAATAAATATGCAATACAAAATAAAATATAACAAGCCCACATGAAACTTTTCAGACCATATCACCCCATGTTTACATATGCATGAAGACTGCCTTCACACTGCAGGGGTTTTTAGGATCAACTCCTCATGCAGTCTGAATTAACTAACCAAACAAAACTACATACGTCTTGTGATTAATACAGATTCTTACAGTTTCCCATCCTACTGACAGCTACAAACACTGACAAACACTCATTTAAGTTTTCACAAGTCAAGTAGATGCCTCCAATCTGTTGAAGCACCATGTGACAATGTCTGATGTACGAGCTTTTTGTTGTTCACAGATTAAAAAGCAGGTTTGAATCGAATGAGGAATAAAAATGAAGTCAATTGGGGACCTGCAGTGTGAATGTAGTATGAGTCACAAGACAAGCTCTGGTGAAAGAAAAACAAAAAAGATCCATTACGACATTTTACAAAGCGAAGACGTGTGGCTGCTGCCAGACAGAGAACCACCACACTCAATAAGTTGTGTGATTCAATTAGCCTTTTGCTGTAGAAACAAATAAGTCTGTGGGGTTTTCAGTGTCAACATGCTTTAGGTTTTGACAACATACCAATTTAAACTGAAGACAGACAAAAATAAATTTAGACAGCATGCGAATGAGTAAAACCTGAGCACCACTCACGTCCGTCGCATCATCGTTAGAGTAAGTATCTATAAAAACGGCCAGCCCGTGGAAGACAGCATTGTCGGAAAACACAGGTCCTGCAAAGAAACAAGCCGGTCAATCACCTCAAGCCACACACTGCAAACTTACATCCATTCCATGGAGGTCATTGCGGAAGGTATCCAAAAAAATTGCCAGGCCAAGAAACTGATCTTGGTTTCCAAACACAGGGCCTAGGATGGAGGCAGAGATGAGGTGACACATGAGCAGACAACTCGAGACACTTTCCTGTGGACAGCACTGATGGCAGCAGGCAGATGATAAGACACAAAAATCTGGACATGAAAAACACTTTCTGATGGAGTGAGCAGGATGAGTGTGACAGTTTTCAAAGCAATTCCGAGAAGAGCATGGCAGCATGACTAGGACACGTAAGGTCAGGTGTCCCATGCCAGGATATAGTATCTTAAAACTGCAGTCGTCTACTTTGTGTTTCATAATGTAGTTGTTTTTAGTAAGGAAAATGTGATAGCACATGTAGCACATTATAACTGAGCTGTGCAATGATCACCAGTATGAATTTCAACAAGGGAAAAACACACCAGTAGGACACCTCTAAAGTGCCAGCGTTACCTGGATGCAGTCTGTCCTTTGTGTACCAGATTGCGATGCCATCACCATGGAGATTCTTCTTTCCTGACCCATGAACCTTGAACTGCACATGCATCTCCCAGTCCTTCAGGAAACAAGGCTGCACCACAGAAACCAAAACAGGATTTACTTTGTACAGCAGCTTCATAAACGTAGATTTTAAGGGTATTAGAGAAACCATAAATGGCAAAAAAAAGAATCACAGTCCATGGTAGGACTTTATTCCTTACAACTGATCATTTAAAGCAGGGGTTTTCAACTAATTGTCACCCAGAGACCACCATTCTCACAAAGAAATAACCAAAGGACCACTGTTGTGGGGTGGCCACAGCAGGTGGGAACTATTTTAATCCTGAAAAGTATCTGTGCTTTTCTAAATTTTATATATTTGAATGAATCTGGCTATTCACAAACAATAGGAAATACATTTAAAGTAGTTTAAAATAAAATTTAAAAAAATCCTGCTGTGAAACCACATTATTGATGATCAGGGACCACCTGCATTGCCTTTGTGGACCACCGGGGGCTGTGCACCACTGGTTGAAAACCCATTGTAAGTGGTTTAATTGGTGATCATTTTGCGTAACACATACAAAAATCTTCACAGGGTATTTTTACTACAAACACAATGACAACCCATCCAGCAGCACCAGACTGCTACAATTAAAACAATGTATTTTTTTATTTACTAGTCATAAAACCTTGGTGGATCATAAAACTCAAACAAAGGTCTCAGAAGTTACTGGAGTTAATTGTCTCTTAAATGCACCATTACAAGCAATAAAATGGCACCATTCGCTCTACAGCAGGGCTGCTGTGCTGGACACAGAATTACATTATGTTACAGATGAAACGGGTTAAGGAGAGCTGCACTGTGAGGGTGCACCTTTAAATTAACCTGATGGAAAAACCCAAAGCCACTGTTGCATGGGCCAAATGACTAAATGTCCAAGTCAGACTGGAGATCTGAGTTTTGTTTGTGGTCTTTCCTCACCACAATATTCCAGATGGATCCCTGCTTGCTTCTCTCATCTGGAGTGAGCCGGACATATGAGCTCGTCACCAACGTGCTTCCTGAGAAGTCCCACTGACTGCCAACAGCTGCGAGACAGAAGAAAGGACGAGTTGTTTTTCATAAATGTATGTCCTCAAGTTACTGCACAGGCACAACTTGCTTTTGGCTGATCTTTTACTGTTAGTGTTTTACTGTCATGACTGTGGCAGGTGGCCACTTGAACAATCCATCTTTATGTAGCATGTGTTGTCCTTTCCATATAAACACTATAACACCAAAGTGCTTTCAAACATCTGAATGAACATGATAGTTACATTTTCTGAAGTTCATTTCCCAACGTGGTCTATCAAGAAGCTCTGGAGTAACATTTCAACCTTCAGAATTAAAATATATAAGCAGGGATGTACTACAGAGCAGAAAATCTAAGAAGTTTAACTGAATCATAATCCTCAGCCTTAGGCCTTTATCATGTACAAATATCCACAGTGCATCTTTATATAAAAAAAAATCAAACAGGCAACAGTTTTAACACTGATTCTTGTTTAATATCTTGGTTGACTGACTTTTTAACAAACCAGTCTCAAAAAGTGAGAGTTAATGAAGTTGTATTTGATGTCCTTTTATCCTCCACTGGCTCCCCCTAAGGGGTGTGCTCTTTCACTGCTTTTATTTGTTTTATACACTAATGAGTATCAGAGCCTTTAAAAGGGTAGACATATAATTAGGTTTGCAGATGATTTTGTGACTGTTTGTACTCAACGAAGATGATCTTGACCATGGCCAAGTGGTAGATTATTTTAATGTTTGGTGTAAATGCTCTTTTTTGAACATAAATGTGTCAAAAGCAAAGGAAATTATTATAGTTTTCTGAAGGAAGCCTTTACCTGCCCCCCTGCACCTGCATGGTCAGGTTGTGGAGGTACTGTGTCCTTTACCTTTACCTTTACCTGTACTTGAAAAGCACACGCCCTAAGCAAACACTTCTGTATCCTGGATGCGTGTTTTAAAACACTGCAAAACCGCGTTTCAAGATCTTTCTAACAATGTCAACAACAAAATGGCATTATATATTATATTATGTCTGGACAAGTAGAACAAACACTAACATTTGCAAAGCACAGACACATGGTTTGCAAAGTAGTTACCAAATCCTCATATTAGAGAAGCTGAAAAGCAAATCATAAAATTCACATTTCAGCCGAGCAAAGTTTATTTTCTACGTTAATGCCTCATGCAAAGAATAATGAAGGTATGTAGTTGTTCTGTGTCTGAATACCTTTAACATTCTGAGCCACGAGTGTTTCTATATTTTTAGCGAGATACTAGTCACTCGTCTAACTTTCTCATGCTACACAGTCCTGACTGCTTACGTTACATGTTTTGACCCGTATTTGAAAGCTACTAATACATTTGTATGAGTGACTTATAAGACGACAGTCTATTCGCTTAATTTGTCAAATGTGGCAAACCTCACTTTAAAAAAACTTTTAAAACGTAGCACGAAGTGGAACAATGGACATACACGTTAGCTAGCGAGCTAACTGTGCTATCTTACCTTGATATGGTTTCATTAACGAGTGCTCTCTCTTCAGATGTTCTGCGTTTCCGTCCGTTATATCACAACACACCAGACACATCTTAAATATCAAAAAGACCAGTGTAGTGCTCAGAAATGCTTTAAAGTTTCCCATTGTGATTAAACAGCCTGCGAGAAAAACTCTCTAAACAAATTTACTGTTCGAAACTCCATAAATCGATCCGGTCCCTTCTCTATTGTCCTCCGGAAAGAACCCACATGACTGATATTTATTAAAGACCTTTCTATATAAGTATTTTTTCCTCTATGTATTTCTAAAATAATGCTCGTATAAAGACCAACATTTTAGCGGCACCAAAACGCTAACTTGCTCTATATGTTTTAATTGCGACGAGATAGAGAAAACATTCAACTTTGCGTGTTTCCACACGAAAGATTTTTGTAGACGGCATATTTTTGTTCCAGCCATTCAGAGACAAGCACATCGCAAATTAAACCAATCAGGGAGGAGTTGCTTTTCACTCTTTTTCCGCTAAATGGCGTCAGAAGGCAAAAAATAAAAACGCAAGAACTGTGGTCTGTGTAGTTTTCTAAGGTTCAGTAACGATACAGTGTATGAAGTGTATGAACTGTTACTCTCATACATATGAACTGCTAGATTCAGAAAATAGTTTCTGTTCCAGATAAAATGATCAAACGTGTGTTGCAGGAGGATCTTTCAATAGATGATGACACGTGATGTTGAACAGTAAAATGAATTTTATGCTAATAGCCTATCCACAATTCTCTAAATCTACTATTTTAAATACAATTTATACAATATCAAAGTCACAAATTAGCGTAGGCTCTATCACATATCTAATCCCAATATGCAGTAAAACAATTTGTGGTTTACCTCTAAGTGCTTAGTTTTCTCCTCAAGACATCAGGTTACATTTACTGGTCATTTTAAATTGGCTACAGGTGTGAAAAGTTGTGGTTTTGTACTGTGTGTACAAATGTGTTACCTGGTCATAAACTGTCAACCTGTTCCCCACCTATTGTCCAGTAGTAGCTAAAAGAGGCTTCAGTCCCTCATAGCCCTGCAAAGACTAAGGTAACAGAACTGATTTTATGCCCAGTGGTGTCAGCACAGAATTTTCCTGCACTATCTGCTGTGCATCTTAGCTGACAAGCTTCTGTATAGATAAAGATTAGTTTATCTGTAGACTAAAACTGTAACCCACATGAGCCAGGACAATAAAATATTAATATTTATGAATTACCATTTAATTTACTGCAGATGTAAACCAGTGGTTCTTATTTCTGTCTTTTGGAGAAACCAACAGTTCAGTCAGTTGTCATACTGCCTGCATCTCCTTCTCTCATTTCAAGGATGACAAATCAAACTACTCACTAATGTGTGTTAAGTTGACAGTAGAATACTCAATTTACTGAGCACACCTGGTATGTTTTTTGCAGTGCCAGTGAACACAGTGACGCATATATTTATACATGTCTCCTGTTGTCCTATTTAAAATGCACATTCTTTTTCTTGTTTTCTTTTCTTGTGGAAGCACATTGAGAGCCACTGTACTGTATGCTCAACATAGCTGGCCAATAAAGCTGATTCTGATTCTGATACACACAGGTATACACAAAATAAGGGCACCCGTAATCACATAGAGCTACACACCAGCAGAAAGACAAGCAGGTATTCAAAATAAATCAGCACAAAAACACACAAGGGTTAACAGAGAAGCCTGCAGTCCAAATACATGCAGCTGCTATAACAAGACACACACACACACACACACACACACACACACACACACACAGACGTAATGTGAATGTGCAGCAAAGGCAAACGCACTAATTTAAAAGACGAAAAAGGTAACAAAAATATATAAATCCACACATTTAAATCTGTGGTTTATGTCCAGTTGTAGTATGTCTGTCTATGTCTGCCTTAGTCACTTGTTTCTAGAAAATGTCATAATGTGGAATGAGACTAAACTTAATTAAGCAAGCAGTCCAACGTTCGATTTTTTTTTATCTGCCTCTCTCATTACCTCAATTATGCAATAAATGTCATTTCTGTTCCACTGCCAGCTCTGTGACTCACCAGTCTACAGGAAAAGCATTAAAATGGGCATTTAATAGTGCACTCTCCTGATTTTACTGGGAGGAAGCAGGTGAGGAGAGCAGATATTGTGCTATCTGGGGATGTGAGATTTTACAGACAGGTTACATTTGAGTGTTCCAGTGAAATTGTAAGCTTTTAAAACACTCTAATTCCATGTGCATTTCAGTGTTACGCAACACCAGCACACATGAGATGAACATTGCCCACAGAAGATGCTGCTGTATGCTGACATCCTTAAGTAAAAACACATGATTAATGTTATGGAACAGTCATGTTTAGGCACAATATAACTTTAGAGAAAGATCATGGTTTAGATTCAAATACATATTTTGTTAAGGATAGAAGACTTTTCTCGATTACCCCATTTGGGACTAAATGGTATAAAAAAATGGTTCGATAGAAGACTTTTATCGCATGGGTGGATCTGAGGGGTGGCCAGGGGTGGCAGCGGCCACTCCCAGAATTTAATTGGCCACCCCTGGTGTCACCCTTCGCAGGCAAAATATGATGCTTGTCAGTATTAATGAATGAAACATTCTTTAAAAACTGTGACAAATAGTTGCCTTAAATGAAACTAACACGTTTCTGGTGTTTTATGATTGATATTGGCCAAATTTGTTTCATTTTATATCACGCATGCAATGCGATATTTGTATTCATGCCTTTGTTTGTGTTGGTGTGGAGTACTTGGCATGATTTGTACCTGCTGCATATTTTAAATTACCTTAGTAAATGCCAGGAACCCATCAATCTGGCATGCTGCCTTTCACATCTGATCTAAAGGCATATATGCTGTTATGCATCACCATGCCACTGCTTATGTAATGGCAGGTGCCTTTTCACATTGTCATGCCACTTCTGATCTACAGTCATATAGAGCATTTTACATGGTGTGCCTGTTATTTTCTATTTATAATTTATTTGCAGGTACATTTATAAACATTTGTTTCTAAAATAATGCAATAAAATATATTGTAATCACTGCCTTTACCATATGGTATTGTATCAAAAGTGATCCTATGTTTGAAACAGATTACAGTCTGTGAGATAAAGAAAGTTAGAAAGTACTGTGTGTCTCATTTTTGTACAAGATAAACATTTGATTCTTAGTAATGTATGATTTTTTATTTCATAGTACAAGATGTACTAACCAGCAGCAGGGAAGCTGTTTTATTGCTTCACCTTCATCTCTGATCATACTCACATCAGCTCAGAAGACCCAGTGACCCAATGGAAATCCTCTGGTGTGTGACCAGCAATAATCAAACCCCTTTTAACTTTACTTGTCAGTCTTTGCTCTTTTTTTGTCTGCAAAGCCAACAGTTTACTACTGCTACTACTTGGAAAACACATGAACTGTCAGTTTTCGGCACATTTTTTGGTCTGTGAATAATTTTTCATTTTTGCAACGAAGTAATGGAATGAAAGTGAGCAGCCACACTGAGCTGTTGATGAAGAGCTGCAGGTGAAAAATCTCCAATATGTAAAATAGGTAACAGTGTCTAAAACAGGTAACAAATTCATCATGCCACGGTGTTGTGAAGAAAACTTCTCATGCCATGTACAGCATTAAATCAGGTTGACTGTACTGCAAACAGATGGATCCTCTTCTGTTGTATTTCTGACAAAGTAGCTGCTTAGAGATTGTTTGCTGTAGTATTAAACCATATTTGCGGTTACCACAGCAACCTTCTGGCCAAATCTCCCTCGTAATGTCAAAGCTGGCAGCCTACAATTCTGTCCTGTTGTCCAGAGAGCAGCACCACTGGTTAGTCCTGTATAAGGGAACCACTTTCTGTGATTAGTTTTTTCCCCAGTGGATCAAATGATTTAAGTCACAACCTTCCAGTCACAACCTGGTATCTGTATCCCCGAGGTCACTGTCGTCACTGTGGGTCACTGTGAAATGACCCAAACATGTTGTTCGGGTTCCTCATCTGATTTGGACCATTGTACATCTGATGGGCAGATTGGTCCTTTCTAATGTGGATCAGATGGAGCCAGATGGCGTTGTGGTTCAGTGGATATGGGTGCTGCAACATGCCCTTGCACAGAGTGCTCAGCCAGCAAGAGACAGGACAAACAGCAGACCCTAGAAAGCAGATAAAACATTTATTATCAGCTCTGTGTGTACACATCTATAAGTCAGTCACTTCACTTAATCTGGGGCTTTACAGTCCATAATAATCAAAGAAAACAAAGTGAAAGACAAAAGACAGAGACTAACAAAACAGGGGAAACATGAAAACAGAGCATACTCATCAATTGTATGTGCACCTTTAGCTGTGATTTCCAATAACAAATCTGCCCCTAACCTTAGCAGTTTTGTGTATCACCAGCACCACCCTCCTGCTGGTGCCATCATTAATCTGATGGCAGTTATGCATGCTCGTCTCATGTCTGGATAAGCACTGTAGTCACTTTTCTGTAAAAATCCCAGGGCCAGTGATTCTAGGTCAAACCTAGAGCCATGCATCACTTTCAACATGATAGTTGAGCACAAGGTGAAACATGCAGAGAGAAATGCACATCTTCTAAGGCCGCTGTAGTAAATGTAGTATCCCTGTCATAATGACACAGGAACAAAATCAGGTTGTAAACAAAGAAGGGTAACGATTTCTACTCATATCAGATCAGAAAAAAACTATTTTTCCCTTGAACTGTAATTAGAGCAAAAAGGTAATTTGTTATTCAGTGCTTGTGCATGTTGGACTTTATGAAAGAGCAGAATTTACTCTCTAGTCATTTAAATAATGAAAATGACGTGCAAAATGCATCAGTGAATTAACTGTGAGAAGCGAGTGTCCCTCAGGCTCATGATGATCAATAATTAAGGAGTGATTCACTGGTAAAATAAGCCCGGGGAAGGACAAAAAAAGGTTTTCCTCCTCATTATTATACATTCTCTGCTATCACACAGCTTCTTCCATGAATCTTGTCATGTGTGCATAAATTCATGAGGAACATTAAAGAGCCCATGGTGCTTTTCCTTGTTTTTTCACTTATCTACAATGTTATGACGGTGAATTATCATCTTAAAAGTGACCTAAAGCTCAAAAAATGAGGTGCATGTATGTTCTAGTACTTCTATGCAGAAGCAACTCAGCTTATGCAGGTCTCAAACTCTAGCTTGTGAAATGTTGTAAGGCCAGAGAAATTACTATGTCTGCATTAAGTCTGCTTGTATTCATGATCTTATTCTTTTGGTCACTACCCACAGTTCGTGGCCATTGGTGAGGTTATCTAATGTTATTCTGGTTTTATAATGCTTACCATTTTTAATGTTAATGTTTTACTTTGCCTGTGTAAAACACTTTTAATTGCCTCTGTGTCTGAAATGTGTGACATAAATAAGACTGCCTTGCATTGCCTTGCAAAGCCCAGTGAGAAAAGCTGAAGAGTACAAAAAGCTGTGTATCCAGAGAGGTAACAAATGAAACAAAGTAAAAATACAAGTTTAACTCTCATGTTTCAGTTTGTTGCAAATGTTTTTTCTTCTATAAAATATGCAACTTACTATAATCGAGCAATACAGAAAAACCAACCACTGACCTTCAGCAGTACATTTGCTTTTAGCATATTCTTTCTAAATACTGTATAATACATATCTTCCACCACAGTACTTACAAACACATATTTGATTATTAAGCAAATGTTACCACAAGCCACATTAAAGCTATTTTTAAAAAATAGCTTTCAGTGGCTCCTGAATCCTAAATTTGAAAGTAGAAAGAAAAAATGAATGGATGACACATCGTCCAAAGGTGACATTGGGCTGAAGGGACAAGCTGGCAACATTATAATGGAGCCAGAGAAGGTCAGTGTGTGTTAGACATGAGTGATGTGTTTGATGTGGTATGTTGTGCTCTCTCCTCTCGCCATGAACTTGCTTTTTATCACAGCAAATCCAATGTGTGCTATGTACTTATTTTACTATCATCGGTCTGTGTGGGAAGCAACTCCCTGGGCCATGAGAACAGAACAAGACAGAGATTACATACGTACAGTGTGCATATTAGTCCACAAAGACTCTTTCGTGAAAGCTATGGTTCTTTTCAGGAATGAACAAAGAAGTGTATAAAAAGCCTGAACTGATGTGCGTGGCTGGAGTTATATGAGTAGCTCGGACAGTGTATACATGTATAATCTTCCCTTTAGGTTTTGAAAAGCTGTGACTACAGCCTAAATGGTATGTGAGAAGAACAAAAAAATAGAAAAGAAGTTTTTGAAAAATCAAAACAAGTCTCCATGTTACACAAATCACTGCTAATCACACACGTGTACTCAAGCGGTTTAAATACCTGTGGTTGTTCATAAAAATACACCACAGCTGATGTCCAGACATTTCAGACTCTCATCTACTCACTGTATGGGTTTAATCTTCCATTCACATTCATATCTCTGCTTTCAAAATAGTAGAGAACCACATCGAGTACCCCCGACAGAATTTAATGGACCCACCCGATTCAAGCCCTGTAAGTACTAAACACCTTATTAATCAAGATGAAAAAGAGGAAATCTTCGTCTTAATCTCTTAATAGTCTCTCTAAGATTTTTCTACTATAAAATAAATCACCGTAAAGAAATTCTCTGAGTATCAGAAAGGTTTGCTGCATGGTCTGATTTCCCATTTGGAAATCAAACCATCTCTGATCACAATGAAAGCAATAGCTGTTAAATTAAGATGAAAGACTGGTTTCACCTGAGGTGAGCCCACTGCAGATGTACAGCCTCCAGAGTCTGAGCTGGGGATAGATATTACAGTCAAATTTAATTAAAAAACTTAACTTGGATGGTGATGTCTGGGAAATGCACTCAGCTGTGGTTGGTGTTGGCGCCACAGGGGGCCAGACAGGCGTGACCCCTCCTCCAAAACCACCATCACCCATCACCCATGGATTGTAACTAAACATATTTGTGTACAACACATATTCAGTGTTTATGGCACTGAAACCCACTTTAAAAATGGGTGCCTCTACTGCTACATGTCAAAACTCATTTTCAACTTTTCACTGACCACAAACGAGCCAAGCCTCACGACCTAAAGGCCCTGCTTGTGCATATGGCCTTTATGAAGACAATAACATGCAAGTATCGCAATGAGATG
This sequence comes from Monopterus albus, assembly GCF_001952655.1. Classification (NCBI taxonomy): domain Eukaryota; kingdom Metazoa; phylum Chordata; class Actinopteri; order Synbranchiformes; family Synbranchidae; genus Monopterus; species Monopterus albus. Next base: position 2,646,847 of record NW_018127901.1, read on the forward strand.
AAGTAAACAATCATGAGGAGATTCAATTACTATGACTTGTCGAATTCAGCTCTTCTAAAAGTAGGCCAGGTTTAGTGCTTTTATATCGGCTACTCTGTGTGTGTGTTTTGGAATATATTTAATTTATCAGTCTTGTGTAGTTTTACTGTGTGTGTTTTGATAAATGCTATTCAAGTCAAGGCTATTTCAGAAGTCTAGATGCCATAATGGATGCCTATGTATTTTATAGCCTGTCTTGTGCTGTTAATTGTGCCGACGTGTTCATGCTGTGTCCTGTGTTCCTTTGGATGGTTTCTGTAGTCTGTGAGACTGCGCTAGGTGACCAATAGTGTTACCTTGCGGTGTTATAGCCCGGGCAAGAGCTTGTAGTGTTTGTAGTGAAGTGGCAGCCTGTGTGCAATGCTTTCTGTCCCTGTAAACATTTTTCCTTGATTCTTCTCTCCTGAAATTTTCTCCTTCCATCTTTTCCTCAGGGTGGGATTAAGACACAAGTGAGAGAAACATAATTAAGGGAACTGGGATTCATCCATACTCTGACACGGAACTGCAGGATGGCACAGGCAAGATTTTTACCCAAATACAGTTTTAAGATGATCTCAAGATGATTCAGATTTTGAAAACAAAATCTCTTATTCTCTGTCAGCTGGCTTGTGTGTGCTCAGTGCAGTGCATGGAGCGTGTGCTCCATATATTTGTGTTTCAACCATTAGCACTGGATTCTTTCTGACCTGACAACGTGCATGAATATATGCAGTGCTGTAGGAGGTCTCTAGGGAATCCAAGCACCACAGATGACCTCAAACTTACTGCCATGGTTGTTTTTTCTTTGAAACCACCCACCTCGCTACCATCAACCAAAACATGGACAAAGGACAAGAGTGGTTAAAAAAAAGTCATTTTTTCTGACACTAAAAGAACACGATGTGTCAATAGAAGACCGCACGTTGTTTCTTTGCTAATGAAGCCATAAAGCATTTTGTCCTTTCTCCTCAAATGTATTACCACCAATTGCTTGACTGGTTAGGCTGAGGACAAGAAGAGACAGCTGCTTCACTACTCTGTGAAATCTGCCTCTTGTGTCTCAGCCCTTTCCTTATTAACTTGTGGCTTTGTTTGCCTTCACAATATAGAATCACTCATCTCGTCTCCCAGAGGACATGATAAACCCTCTAATCTTTTGAATCCTCTCTGTCTTAAGATCCATGCAGTTAAACATCGCATGAAGTCCGGCATCTGGAGTCACAGTGACAGGTCTGTGTATATACACCAAGCTAGCATGCAGTGGAACTGACAAACCTGAAATCAGTGAGCCCTCATGGCAGAATCTGCACTGGAGATTTGGTCATTTATATGTTTCTTAAAATCAATAAACAATCAGCCATGTTTGCTATCTGTCAAGTATGACTGGCTAATATTATACATAGCACCAAACATTTGCAGATGTTTCCAGTTCCATCATGACAGTTTGTATCTTAAAACACAAAGTCTAGGACTTGTTCTTGATTTGGGACTTTGTAGTCATTGTGTGAGATTTACTTCAGTGTCCTTCTGCATTGTAGCTTTTGACATTTAAATTAAACTGCGTAAATAGAGTTAATACATTTTCAGCAATGCTAGAACCGCCCTCTCCTCTCAATCTTTATTAACAACACAAGCATCAAGATAAAGCAGGAAGTATGGCGCAGATGTAATGCTGCATTAGTGTTGTGTATTGAAGCGATAGATTACACTGTGGTTGCAAGTGGTTGCCAGTCATCCCACTGGGACATACCCATAAACCCTCTGTCAATCTCTTGTAGGCAGAAAAACCTGAACAGCCCGTATCAGTGGATTTGGACAAATAGGGCATTGTTGCATGGCACTGTGATGCTGGAAAACACGTGCGTAATATGGAGAGGAGACAGTTGAGAAACCAAGAAGAAGAAGAGGAACAAAAACAATTAAAAGAAGGCAGAGGAAGTGAAAAGAGTGAAAGGGGAGAAAGGAGGATGGATGGTGTAATGAGACGACAGAAAAGAAGACAATAGATACAGTAAAGAGGAAAGAGGAAGAAGAAAGATGACAAGCTGCACAAGTAAAGACAGACGCCATCGATCAAATCGACCGTTTCACGGCAGTGAAAGTGTCAAAGCTGAAGTTCTATAGACTTGGTGAATCTTCTTGTCTTTCCTTTCTTGACTGTTATTTCCACTGTGCTGAGGAGAAAATGCCAGCTATTCATTTCTATCCTATGTCTACTTTAGTCATCACTGTGAAGAACAGCTGCTGTGTCTTCATTTCTCTCTCCATGTCTTCTAAAAGGCATCAGACTCTACCAGTGATGATGAGAGGTGGACCAGAGGTGGGGAAAACACTGGAGAACATGGTCAAGTGAGACTCACTTTGCATTTATACATTTACTCATGGAGCTGTCCCCTGAAGCCAGCTGCGGGCGAGAGGCGGGGTATACCCTGGACAGGTCGCCTGTCCATCGCAGGTGAAGCACAAACCATATTGGTTTTTCCCTGAACTGCACAGAGACGTCCAGTCTGAGTGCAGGTCATCTACCTAAACCAGTGCAACCCCATCTCCTAGAAACAACATTCATATTCTACTAAAGTGTTTTTCCAGTTGTGTTGTGGTGACAATCACAGGAGGTTCCAGCAGGTGGATGGTGGCAGAAGAACTGTGCTGTTGCTGCTTCACCAGTCACAGAGGTGCTCATGATAAAACCTGGCAACACCAGTCGATTTGTTAGAAAAATCTTCTTTATTTCACCAACGCAGGATGATTTACAGAATGCATAAAAAAGCAGAGCTGCTTAATTTCTTCCAACAAGTCAGCTGTGGCTGCCAGGCCTTGTCATTTTTTATCTGAGTGATGGATTTTATATATGACTAAGCCCTGTCTGTGGTTTAGCCAACAAAAGCACCTCGGCTAAGGTTAGGCAAAGATGGTGGCTTTGATTAAATATAATTAACACAGTGTCCTTTTGCTCTTTATTAAACCAAACCACCAACTTCCCTTGACCAAGTAGGATCCAAACATAACCATGAAATAGTTAATGCTGTTGTCAGTACAAGTGGATTTGCCAGGTCAGATACTTTGGCACAAAACCAAAATACATTCTCTGTGAATAGTTTGCTGCTATGTTCAGTGTCAACATATTTGTGACTTGCCAACATATCCTTCTTAATAAGAAACCTAATACACTTTGCCTTATGTCAAAGAAAAACAGATGGACTCTTCATCCTCCTCCTGCTCCTTTTCTTTCTTGCTCCTTCTTAGATAATAAACTTTCCCTGTCAAAATATTTGCCTAACAGGTGACTCCGACTGCATGGAGTTTTCTATTTTAGTCAGACGATGTTTCCAGCTATGTGTGTGTCTATCACATATTCAAATGTACTCCCCACATAGGCGCCCTCTCGTCCTTTCCTCTTCTGAGTAGGACAAACCTCAGCAGGGAGAAGGAGGGGTAATGAGCTGTAACAAGATTTATTTTGTGAAAAAATAAAGCAGCATGAAACTTGAACTCTTCATGATGTTTTCAAACGACAAAGAAATAGTGGGCAAAGAGAAAAGGAGCCAAGACTGCTGCTGCTGACAAACCTGGCGTGGCCTAAAGTTGCACTAGAAAATGTTTTAATATAACAGCGTCAGCCCAAATGTTAAGGTAGATGAGCAATAAAAAGCATCCACCCCCCAGTAGGGATAATGTTTGAGAAGTGTTTGACCTTGGTCTTATCCCCCAAGGACAAATCCAACCATCTTACTGAGCTTATTCCAACAACAGCTAAACAGCCTCACTGTCTTAAAACCCATCAGACACAAAGCAGACATATACATAGACCCTTACACACAGTGGCATGGATCGCCACACTGACTTAGAAGAAAATTATTAAAAAGATACACAGTTGTTAGGATGAGCTAACCTGTGTTCAACCTAATAATGGTAAATGGTCTTATACTTTCACAGCGCTTTTCAGTGCAATGCAGCACAGTCAAAGTGCTTTCACACCATTTGACCATTCACCTGTTCACACTCCCACACCTCTGTCATCACCGGGAGCACCTGGGGGTTCAGTGTCTTGCTCAAGGACGCTTCGGCGTTTGGACTGGACAAGCCGGGAATCAAATCATTAATCTTCTGTTAGGAGATGACCCGCTCTACTTGCCGAGCCACAGCCAAAGAACTAACTGCTGAAGAGATTAACATGCTGTGGTCAGAATCATATGAAAATTAAGCCCAGTTTTGACTCTAATGATCTTTTAATCATAAGGAAGAACGCACTCTGAGGGAACACTGCGTTATGTAGCACAACTGATTTGTGTGTTTGCTTCACTGGAGACAAGATTCACTGTCAGTGCCGACTTCCTCCATGTACTCTACATGGAGTTAGTCAGCGGATCTTCCCTGACGGTGTTGATTTCCCAAAATCAGAGGTGGGAAGTAACAAAGTACATTTACTCAAGTACTGTACTTAAGTACAATTTTGAGGCGCTTGAGTATTTTCATTTTGTTTTACTTCATACTTGCCATAACATGTTATTTGTCCTCAGTGTAAAATTCACAAGCTACACAGCTACTGTATGTAAAGTACTTCAAATTATACTAAGCATATAGGGTAGTTCCACCTTTACCAGCTGCAACATTTTTTCTACTAACTACATTTTTTGGTTGCTTTTCGGAATGAGATTAATAAAACAAAATGCAGCATAGCCATAACATGCTATTTGTCCTCAGTGTAAAATTCACAAGCTACACAGCTACTGTATGTAAAGTACTTCAAATTATACTAAGCATATAGGGTAGTTCCACCTTTACCAGCTGCAACATTAAAGTTATGAACATATTAATACATCAGCAATTACAATCCAATAATATCATATACATTAATGTGAACTGCACCATTCTTCTTTTACTTTTGGTGCTTAAAGTATATTTTTATGCTAATACTTTTGTTCTTTTGCTTAAGTAACATTTTGAGTGCAGGACCTTACTAGACAACACTATGGTACTGCTTCTTTTGCTAAAGTCTGAGTACTTCTTCCACCACTGGCAGAAATGATGAGTGGCATTACTTCTCATTCAGGTTTTACGTCTCCACAGTTGAATTTTTCCACAATTTTGTCAGATTTGAGCTGTGCATTTTCAAATCTCAAATTAAAAGTGTGAGAATTCAACTGTGTCATATGGAGATAAACACAAATATTTCTTGACATTGTATTTGTTTCCATTTCACATATAAACAGTCTATCTTAAATCACTAACTAATTAAACTAACAAATATACTTCCTTCTTGTCTTTAGCTCTTTGTTTTACCCTTAACTGTTCCCTGAAGTCATACTGTCTGACAGTATGACATATATCTTGGTAATTAGTTTGTTCAGACTCTGAGAACTCTTTCTTGACCAGAATTTAAAATTTGTGGTTTTGCACAATGTCTGGACAAAAAAAAAATAACTTCACAGCATAGTTCAAGAGGTTAAACTGAAAAGGATTTATGCTGCCAACAGTGGAGCTGAATGCTAATCCTAGGAAATGAACCCATACCAGCAGCATACAGTACAGTGGACGAATGTGTATGGAGATGTGGCAGAGGGCGTTCACCTTCAGGCAGCATGGCTCATCTCCAAATAGCTGCACTGATGCATGTCATTTTTGAGTTGCAGCTTTTGGAGGTGACTCGCTGTGGGTGAAAGCTGTCAGTATGAAATAATCATCTGTCAGAGTTGATACTGTGGCTGCTTGTTTTTTTCAGCCATGTGAACACAGATTGACAGATAAACATTTGTGCAGACCCGGGAGGTGATCATCATCACTGCATGATTATCTCTCATGTTAATTCTGCTTTTTTTTCTCACTCACTCCATTTGTCTCTTTTATTCCCTCAGTTAACTAATGTTTTATAGATGACACACTTTAAACATTATTTTAAACAAAATACAAATGTACAAATCTAGATAAAGGTCCAAGCAGTTTTGGCAGGGGAAAGTGTTTAATTTACAGGTAGTTTTTAAATATTTATTCAGTTTTATTTTGAAGGATTTCTTGATTTTAGTGGGCCACTGCATGCAAAATAAGACAAATAAAAGCCCCATGAGATAAACCGTGGAAATTCTTTTGAGCCTGTCACTTCAACAGCAGCATGTTTTAGCAGCCGGATTTATGGTGTGACAACACCATGGCACAAAATGACTTGGTTAAGTTACAGATTGTGTCACATTACGTACTTTGTTCAGCTTAAAAACACAGATGACAACCTTGTCTGAAAGCTTTGCTGCTTTATGTTAATGTCACCTGAGCATCACAGTCATAACACGATGAGACATGGCACATAGACAACAAACCAACAGTGACTGTTTAGTGAAGCCGGCCTATGAAACAGCCTGGTGATTGGACTCAATAGGCTCCAGCTGTGTCCAGTTAACAGTAGTAAAGCTGGAGCCCGCCAGACAGGGTGGAAAGGAAGTTGACAAAATAAGAGCCCGGAACCAGGAAGCAGCAGAGCAGCCAGTGGGATGACACAGTTGGAGTTACAGTATGTTAGCCAAACACATTTGGAAGAGAAAATAATAAAATGGTAAAACTACTACCCACGCTGTCTGCTGTAATCAGGCATCGCAGTTTGCAGACTTTCTCCTTCATCTAGTTTCACTGCCAAATAAAGTGGTTTAAAAACCTGAGTAAACTGCTGGCTTGTCTGGACTCAACTTAAAACGGATCGTCACTGTCATACACATTGGTGATCGGCAAGTTGTCTGCACAGGTTGCATTCTCGCTAATGAGGTTTTGCTGAGGAACAAACTGTTAGAAGTGACTCAAGTGTGATAAAAACACAGATGACCTTTTACAACTCTTTATGCTGACAGGTTTGACTTATTTAAATAGATGGACATTAAAGCAGAGATAAACCAAATTAATTGCTACAAGCCTTATTGTATCATCAGTAAATGGTTGGAGCCATTGAAAATGAAATCTGTTTTAACTTTAAGCTCCCTGGCTCACTTTGTCTCCATCTGGGTGGTTAATAATTATTCTTTTGAAAAGCTTAGCAGCAGTCATGCTGTAAAAGAGGCATCTCTACAACGGCATTGTTTTTAGGTGGGGCTTCCAATTAATGCTTTTTAATTGACTGTGACTGCTTCACATCCGTCGTCCCTCTTCCCCTGTGGACGGTCGATCTTCAAGGAAATGTGCGCTAAACATCGACCCTGCATCGTTAAGTCCTGATTAAAGCATATATCTCGCTGCAGTGCCAAACACCACAGCAGGGGCCTCCATGATGAAGAACTACATGTTCTTTGACTGCAGTAGTTCAGACAAAACAGCACCTGGCCTCAGCTGACCTGGGATTTTACTTCTCACCACTCAGCCCATTAGCCTGTGTCCTGACACTTCAGTGTTGAAGCCAGCAGGGCAAACCATCCTCATGTGCACAACAATGATTTTTCCCCCAGTTGTGTTAAATTGTCCAACACTTTCACCAACCTGTAAATCCAGTCTGTCGCTGCAGGGACATGGGCTCAGTGCTCTGTGATTTTCTGTTGTGTGCTGCTGTTGGTAAATACCTACAGAAATAGCTTGAATTCAATGTCCTTTCTAAAGAAAATCTCTATATTTAGTTTTGTGGCGGCCCCTAATGTCTGTAGTAATGTGCGCAATGTACTGCACTCTCATTGGGAAGAAGGAGCTCAGCGTGAAAGTGAAAGTCTATAATCCATCCTTAATGCTGGGCAAGATGACATTTGTAGCCTCCCTGCTCTCTGACTCCTGTTCTGAGAACTATTACAGCTGAAGCTGAGTGCTCTCTATCTACCATTATACTCTCCACACTTATTCAGGAGAGCACAATTAAATTACCAAAAGAAAACCTTTGTTCATTTTGCTGAGAAAACAAGCTGCTCGCCAAACCACAGCACCTCACCGACTGTGCTGACCAAAACCTCCACGTGCAGGTGGAATCTGATCTGTGTTGAAAATCAATCCTCCCTGGTCTTTCTCACTCTTTTGTTTTTGGCTGAGAAGAGCAGTTTGGGTAATGGAAATGTGCTGTGTAATGTGAGGGCTGGAGGCCAGAGGAGGAAAGACTCCCTGTCTGTAAAGCTATCTCAGACTGCAGAGTAAGAATGGGTTTCTTTTGTCCAGGACAGCAGATCACAGGTTCAGTCTGTGGATGCCTCCTTTTAAATGTGCTCAGTAGAAGTGAAATTGTTGGAAAAATGTCAATTTAATACTATTTTTGAGCTGGAGAACCCTTCACCACCTGTACATACTGTCCACTTTTTACAAACAGGACAGAAGTCATTACTGTGAATAAAATCTTTATTTTTATTGGCAGCAGGCATCAGAGTTAGTTAGATGACTAGAACACCCTTATGCAATTAAAAAGCTCAAGTGGAAATCTGAAATAAACTAAAACTGCCATTTGCCCTACTTGTGATTACCAGGAAGCTGATGTGAACTGTTTGCCACATCTAGGAACTTGGATTTGGATTAAATCAAAACAGAGTGGACCAATCAGTGGAGTTAACTGCTGCGGTGTTCAGCTAGAATAAAAACCTATGAGCCAGTCAGCATGTCAAAGGAAAGGACAGTTCTGGGTGAGGAGAGAGCTTGCTGATCGCTTTTGCTGTTTTAGATGTTTGCTTGAGCAAAAATTCTTCTTGTCAGTGAAATGGCACGCTGTGTTTGTCGTGCATGGAGCGTATGGAGCGTACAAGAATCATATACAAGACTGAGCTAATTCCAGGATTTCTACCAATGTTACACTGGTTTCAAACACTGCTGCTCATTGTATTAACAGGAGTAAAGGTCTGCATGGGCTACATGCTAACATGCTGATAAGGGCAGTACTAACATTCCCATGGCTAGATCCTGAGCTGAGAGGCTTCTCTCATTGTGACTTTGGATGTTTAGGTCATTAAAACTTCACTGCAACATAAACTACAAACCTTTCACATCCACCTTTCAAGCCCATAGGAGGTCAGAGTTTCATAATCAAAAGAAAGATAAAAAACTGCCTCTAGAGTTTCCTAAAATAATCAAGGACTCGTGCCTTTGTGCTGGATTCAACTGTTCACTGTGTTGGAGGAAAAGAGCAGCTGTACACCCTTCGTGTATTTCTGCTTCCCTTGTTGAGATATTCTCAAGGTCAAACTGGTTTGTGTCTCATCATTGTGTCATCCAGCTCCTTCCTGCCGCGTGCTGTGAGACTGGGTGTTTTCTTCTCCTCAAGAGCCACGGTGCTACATGAGGCGTCTCAGCCCAGAGGGGAGGTGACACCGTCAGGAACAAAGGAAGCAACGCTGTCGGGTCACTGTCTCTGCCTTTCCTTCGCCAAATAGCTGTCACTTCATGTTAGTGACTGGAACAGGTTGATGGATAACTGCCTGCATGTAACAGCACTAGAAATGACACAATTATTGTAGATTATTCCAAGTAATTAGACTGTAAATATACTTTATTGGAAGGTAGAACACATATTTAAAAGGGCGAAAACAGATGATCTTAAATCAGATTTGATGTTTTATAAAACAGACAATAAAAAGACAAGATGCAAAACAAAGAAATGATCACAGGACAGAAGTGGCAAACATTCTTGTCATAAAGCTGCTGAGTTTGTTGTGTGAAGATTAAAAATGCTGTCTGTGGATAATATGACACCACCCAACCTGCTTACCCCTGAGGGTCGCAGGTGGGCTGGAGCCGATCCCAGCTGGCAGTGGGTGAGAGACAGAGTCCAACCTGGACAGGCAGTGGTGACCTAAAGGTTGGAGAGGTACGTTTTTGACCGCTTCAATTCCTGGACCAACACAATCTAACCTGAGTCCTGTCCATCCCTGGGTCCTTGAGCAATCCATACTGCTCCAGTGGAGATGCTCCCTGTGGTTGTACTGGGCAGCTTCCAGTTGTGAGTGTGTGTTCTCACTGAGGAACTAATAAATAAAAGTCTGCAGTGATCAGTGAACTGATGAATCCAACATCGTGATAAACATGAAGTAGTAATTTTGTGCCCATTAGAAAGACTGTAATTATCAAAATTGTAAGCTCCTAAGGTTCTACCAGTTTTGTTGCAGTTCCAGTAAAGGTCAGTATAGGTAATATGACATTTTAAAATAACAGGACTCCAGCTCAGGTGGACGGTGGTCAGCACACCCCCTCCTCAAGCTGATTTGTTCCTAATAAAGACATACATCTTCATAAAGGAGTCACAAAGAGAACAAAAGCATCTGTCCCCTGAAACACACAGACACTAAAAGCTACTCAAACAGAAGAAACCAGCCTCTTCCTGAGGACTGATTTCAGCTGTGGATTCATGCACATTTCATAAAACAGGTAGGGATGGTTTTCACATTGAGCGACAAAATGGAGATCTGACACCTGAGCTTGTGATGTTATCTCTCTGCTCCATAGAGAACAAACGGTCTCCTGGCTTTGTTCAAAACTGAACCCACAGAAATGTTCTGTGACATCTCCACCTAAATGGACTCTCACTTTGTTCATCCCATTTTAGTGAAGATATGAACCCAACACTGGTGAGAAAACCTAATCTAGTATGCATGGCTGCACAGAGTCCAAAGCCCACTGACTGTAAATGGAGCAGCTGCCCATTTTATAGTGTATCTCACAAATTCAAGGTTTTCTCTGTTATTTGTGGCTTTTGGAAAATCTGGTCCAGGCTCACAGAGACACTGTTTCTTAAAATGGAGGACATTTCCTTTTCATGCCTTGAAATTGATGCAGCACTATCTTTGTATAAAACTGGTCACACATTAAGGAGTTGTTCCTCATATTTAGTCAACAGAGAGTTTTTTAGCAGTGTTATCAAATGGCTTGCTGAATAATGAGAAATAATACACATCATGATGGACACATATTGCTGCATTCTGTCTCTCTGCACACTCTCATGGGGCTTATCAAAGATGGCACATACATACTGCAATGTGTACAATACCTGCTGTTGCTTATTTCCTTTTCAAGTCCTTCTCTTGTTCACTGGTTCTGTTAGTTTGTGCCTGTGTCTAAACAGTATGCCTATCAGCTTCAGATGCATGTTTTTAGCAAATATTAGCATGCAAATATGTTAGGCTAACCTATGATGTGTTGCCATCTAGCCGAAAGCACCACTGTGCCTACGTGTAGCCTCAGAGAGCTGCTAGACTCTAACTGTCCTGCACTGGCACATTAACAACAACAAACAAACACCTCCTTGTATGGTCTCCGATTGTATGGCCTGTTACGAGTAAAACCATGGACATGAACAATTTTCAGTGGCCATGGTATAAATGACTGCTTATACACAAATGTGCAGTACAAATGAATTATACACTCGTTAACCGTAAGATGGTGACGTAAGAAGACGTCAGGAAAGTACAAAAGGGCATAAAGGATAAACTGTGCTATGTACAGTAGGTCCAGTCAGGGATGACAGCAGCAGCCTGGAAGAGAAACGGTTCTTGTAATGTCCGCGGTTCAGGGACCCAAGTTGGAAAAAAGAAACAAACAAACAATTAGTGTGTTGTGAAGCTCTGACCCTCAGTCCTCATTGCTGTACAGGGCTCATAGACCACAAACCTGTCCTTTATTTGTTCTCTATATCTGAGTTTTCATTCAAAATGTTTGAGCTAGACTAAATCAATGTAAAAACATAACAGTTCTTTGGAAAAGAGAGCAACATGTGATTTTCCCCTCTAGACACTGAAGGATGAAGCCAAAGCATCGCAGTAGTTCAGAGGGCACACAATTAGAGTTGGCTACATCTGCACTAACTCTGCCCTGTACAAAGGTCTGTGTACACAGCACAGTTTCTACACTTTCACAGTGGCTGATATGCTTGAGGTAAATGAAATGTGAAGCAAGACTTTAAGTGTAGTTGAAGTTTACATTAAGGAGCAGTAGGATTTACGGGATTACACTGACGTAATTATGAGGTGTAGCTGTTTGTGTTTCCAGACTGCGCAGACTTGGTTCACTAACTGCAAAAGATGCAATGAGCCATTATTAGCAGGACTGACCGGGCTCTGCCTCAGAGCTGGCAGAACATTAAATATATCATTGCAAATATAACAAGACAGACCTTTTACTCCTTAAAGGCTCCTGGACAGCTCCTGCTCTGCAGTAGCACTCCCTAAAAGAACAAAACACCACAGTGTCACATACACTGGCTGTTCTTCAGAGAGACAGCACCAGCTTCTTGACTTGAAACATCAACACTGAGTGGAAGACTGTGAACTTTAGTCAATCTGCTCTCAGTCAAAAAATATTGTGTGCAGAACAGCATTTCTGGAGCTGGCAGGGATTTGGTTTTGCTCAGCAACACTAGTGTACGACAGATGTTTGCTGTCACAACTTAAACGTGACCTCTCAGGTCTCTCTGGTCACTACACATCACTGCCGCCTGTTTGCTCCAAATGACAAGATTCTTTTCTCCAGTGACAGGACACATACCAAAATCAAAGTATCCAAAAGCACTGAGATGCAGAAAAGGGTGACTCATGAGGATTTTTTGTCCTTAACGTCACATAAGTAAGTCACTCGATTAGAGGTAACTTCACCAGAGTTCCTAAGCACCTGGAGAGGAACAGCATGACATGCCTCCTTAATTGCTTTAAATAAGAAATGTGTCATATTCATTTTTCTACCATTAGCCAAGGCTGTAAGTCATATTTAAATACCACCCATGATGTCTTACTGGAGCTCAAATTGCCCTTTCAGAGTTGGAACAACCAATCACCTTGTTTCTTGTGCAAGTCTGCAGGATGCACTGCTCCACAGTCCAGTGAAATGCAGTTTAGGTTGACTGGAGACTCTAATAATGTAGGAGTGAATGTGAATGTGTGTGGTTGTTTGTCTACATGTCAGCCCTGTGATAGACTAGCCACCTGTCCAGGATGGACCCCACCTCTCGCCCAGTGTCAGCTGGGATTGGCTCCAGCCCCCATGACCCTATTCAGGAATGAGCAGTATAGATAATGGTAAATGGTAAATGGACTGTATTTATATAGCGCTTTCTCACAGTGTGTTACACTGGCCAAAGCGCTTTACAGGAGATCATACACCATTCACCCATTCTTGCTCAGGGACACTTAGGCATGCGGGGAGACCGGGAGACGAACCACCAACTTGCTGGTTAGAAGACGACTGCCCTACCTCGCAAGCCACAGCCACCCGTAATAATGGATGGGTTTGCTGTAGTGATGCAGTAGTGAACTCCAGGGTGGACTTACAGGTGCAACCTCTGACCAGCAACTCACATCAGTGATGCTGCATGGTCAGAGGACCAGCACATTCGAAATATTGCTTTTTAATTCTGGTGTGAAGGTAAAGAAACTCGTTAAAACTTAAAGCTATATTATTTTTAACAGATTAGCTGCATTTAAAAATACTTGATAACACGTTATGGTGAGGAAACATGTATTACCAAGACAATTTTCTGTAACTAAATAACTGACAATTCATATAAAGTCCAAAATTATTATTTAATTTTCAGTGACAGTTGTTGTTATTATTATAATCTATGTCTTGGTTGACACGCGTCTGCAACGTCGCATGGCGGCCAGGGACCGTGCCTCTGGACTTGCAGGCCGGGGGGGG
>NW_018127901.1:2661723-2669768 GCF_001952655.1 Monopterus albus
CGGACCAGACCCAATGGCAGCCATCTGTGGCGCCACCTCAACCAATGGCTCTAACCATTGGGGGCAATGGTGGGTTTAGTGTTTTGCCCAAGGACATGTGGACTGCCAGCACTGAAATTTGAATCTTCAACCTTCTGGTTGGGAGACAACTGCTATACCCACTGCACCACTGTCGCCTCCCCATGTGCCCTGTGTTCTTCTACAGGTTATTTATGAATACTTTTCATTCCATGACAAGATATCACATTATTAAAAGATGAAGCTATGCACATAAAGTTAATTGTGTTTATTTTACAGTGGCTACAGGTGGCTTCCTTTCCGGCATCGTGCTGCAGTAATTACTGTTTATGTTTGTACCTTTCCATGCCACAAATCACTTGGCAACATTTGTAAAACTACCTTTTTAATTCTCCCTCATTAGACTTCCTCTTTCCCATAATCTTTCTCCCTGCCCTTCTCGTCTCCTTTCTCCTGACTCTTTCTTTGCCCAGCCATCTGTCTCTTTCCTTCTCATTTACTTTCTCAGTGTATACAACATCTGTCTCTCTACTCTGTCTTTCTTTACAGCCTCTCACTCTCTTCTTCTTCGTGGAGCTCTGTGGATTGGTATTACCAGCCTTTCCAGATCAACAAACCTCATGAATCTTTTAAAGATGACGTCAGAAATGCCCAAACATCCAGGTAAAACAAAGCTGTTTTTCTTCTGAAAGGCTGACCTTTAGGAGAGAAAGCAAAGTTTTTACCCAACAAAAATGAGTGTATTCTGTGTTGTGTGTGTGTGTGTGTGTGTGTGTGTGTGTGTGTGTGTGTGTGTCTGAGCCAGTTAACAAGTCAATATTCATTTAAAGGACACGGCTCAAACAGACATTTAGCAAATCACAGCAGTGGGATTGATGTGTGACCCCAGAGTCAGACAGACACGTGGACCCCTCAAACTCCCTTTGTCCTCTAAAAGTCAGTACTGTGTGTGTGATGAAGTTAGCTGTGAGTCATGTTTGTTAAATGTCATAGCTGTGAGGAGCTGATCAAAGCACAGCTGTCTAGTTCTCTCATTGTCTGTCAGCCCGGCAAAGTCTTCATCAGGTACACAGAGAGACAGACCGATGGACAGACTGCTGTAAATGGTCCCATCCCAAAGGTGGATAAACACTTTTGTGACATTTGAGTCCTGCTCCCCTTTGGATGGATGAGCACTTAACATTGTCTCCAGCCATAGTCCTATTCATTTTGCAATACAAACAAATCTCGGAACTGTTTCTTGTTCAAAAGTGATCTAGAAAAACAGCTAGTTACAGAGGAATTAACAACACAATATATCAGCACAATATCCCCAAGACTTAGACTGATACTCGATGATTCTCCAGCACATGATTTATGTTCAGTGCCAACGTGAGCTGCCAGTGCCCGTTGTGTAGAAAAACAGCAACCCATTCTCACAGCAAAATGTATAATAGCTATGTTGGTTCGCTGCTCAAAATGTACTATCACCTTGAAAATTGGCACATTATAACATTTTTCTGGATCAAAAAACACAATAGCTGACACTATACATGATTAGGTTTATGCACAGCAGCTGCATGGTTAGGGTTAGGGCACGCCCCTGGGTTTGGTTAAAATACTCTCAAATGAAACCTCTTACATGAAATGTGTATGTTTTACAATGTTGGACATGGACCTTGACCATCAGTTGTTTGGATGCAAGTCAAATGTTGTTGAACCCAGCCACCACCTTAATGGTTTATAGTTCAAAACCATATGTCTTCAACAGATCCTAAGTGTTAGTTTCCTGATCCACAGCCCAGTCCAGTTGGTGGTGGTAATGCACCATTTCACTGTTTGCCAACCACCATAAAATCCCTAGAAGAAGAACACAAAGAAGGATACTGGGCTATAAAAAACACTGCCATGTCACTATTTTACAGCCGTTATTATGATGATACCTTATGCTGCGAACCAGCGTAGCTATTTTACATTTTCATTTGAGCCTGGGCTGAAAGCAGAAGGTAAGGATGTGGAGATCAGGATGGTGAGTGTGCATGCAGCACATCCAACCAACAAGCTGGAGAACAGAGATCCCCAGCTGTTGGAGATCAAACAGAGACGGCCATTTTTCAATTAATACTGTAGCTACAGACCTTTTTAAACTTTAATCATACCAGAAATAATGTTTATAACTTTGGTATTGAATATAGTCTGAGGTGTCTCAATATGTTGTTTGGGGGACGGTGGGGATGGGATAACAAGGCCTCCGCCTGCTATTTACCTAGACACCATGGAGTTATGAGAAGGTGACTTCTAAGAACAGCCAATAAGTCCTGCTTTCCACCGGGCTGCTGTGCAGAACACATATTCAACTCTGACATTCAGCATTATTAGTACATCATGAAACACCCATTCACACCAGCTTAACACCAATGTGAAGAGATGGCTGAGCCTCACAGGGCTGACAGGACTGTAGGGTGTAAATATTCAAACTGATACGCTTGCCAGCAAAATATGAGCTGCACAAAGAGGAACTGAAACTCTAATAATCAATAACTGTATGATAACTGTAAGACCTAGATGGCTACCACTCATGTAAAACAAGTAGCACCTGGTGAGGACATGAAGCTCTATGGTACTTTTTAGTCAGCATTTACTGTAGGTTTTGATTTTAGTCATTTTTATATTGATTATATGTTATATTGTTGTTTGTGGGTTTATAATTTATACTGTTTTATTGCAATGTACAGCACTTTGGTCCACTCTGGTTGTTTTTAGTGCTTTATAAATAAAGTTAGTATGGTATGGTATGGTTTTAGACAGCCGTCCCTGGTAGACTAGTGGTTAAGGCGCAGCGCTCTCACCGCGACGCCCCGGGTTTGAATCAGAGTTGCGTCAGGAAGGGCATCCACAGTAAAACACGTGCCCAATGTCAGTGTGACGATTCGCTGTGGTGACCCCTACAACGGGAAAGGCTGAAAGTGACTTTCACTGCAGGTTTTTAGAACTCTTGACTTTTTGCACATTAAACTGATCAAGTGAAAAAGAACAATAAAAGGTAGAAGATTGGTAAAGTAAAGCTAAGAAGGTATGAGATAAAGAAGACAAAGGACTGGGTGAAAAGGAACAGGGAGTAAAGTCAGGAGTCTGCAGGAAGCGTCACATTATGTAGCAACACTATGTAAATTTGAGTCATCAGATGCCCCAATCATCTTCTCCCCAAGTGGAAAACTGGTAAAATTATAAATGCAGCAATTTGACTTCCTGCCTCATGCCACCTACAAGCACAGATGGTGTTTGTGAAGACATTTAACCACTAAAATATTCCTGTAGAAATCAGATGTTTTGAAAATCTGCAAAACTTTTGGGAGGTCGAGTTCAGGTGCTGAAGTAGAAATGGAAAAGTGGAAGTCTCCACTGACCGACAGTCAAATGTGAAGCTCTGGCCTTTGTCAAACTCTGATACCTTTCCCCTGCTCTTTGGAGAAAATGATTGCTCCTATATTTGTATTGGGAGAGGAAGATTAAATGTTATGGGTGAAACAGCAGATGCTTTGAGATGGGTGGTCGGGGTGGGAGAAATTACACAGAGGAAAGGCAAAGAAAAATGTTGGTGAGGAAAAGCAGAAGAAATAACAAATGTCTGTCAATGGAGACACTAGTTGTCCTTTTGGTGAACTTTAATGCAGATGTCCTCAATGCAAAGTACAGACAAGGCTGGCTGAGTAAGTGAGTGCTCTGTCTGAAGCTGTAATGGGCTTTGCTTCTAAAATAGTTTTCCAGTGTTTAAAGACATTTAGCAAATGGTTTTAATAGGAGCTGAGGAGTCCTGAAAGTCAATCTCGTTTTGTTAGCTGAGTCACAAAAGGCCCCAAACTTTTAGAAACTGTAAATATGTCTAGAAAAGCACTATTTAATTCTTATTCTTAGATTGATTTATTTTATTGTTCTGTGCGCTGTGTCTTTCACTCTTGATCTCTGTAATCTTGATGGCTGGTAATGTTATTGGCCTGGGAATTGAAACATCCCACTCTGGTAATCGCTGTGTGCCACTTTGTGTATGGTCATTTTCTAAATATCAATAGGATGCAAATGTTGATCCTGAAAAAGATTTAAATGATGTTCAGGATAAGCACATAAATCAGGTTTAAGCTTTTGGTAGGACAGACATTTTTTGTAAGATAAACATCATGAAGACCTTATTTTGGCATAGCACACATTTACAGTAGCATCGAGTTCAGTTTGAAAGTGACCATGAGACATTTAATAGAGAACAAATACATCTAATCCTGAACCACTGTGTGTCGAGTACTTGTCAGGGACAGCGTGTAAAGCTGCCGATAATGTCGAGGGTGAACTCAATTATAGGACCAGACGAGTAAAAGCAGAACACTGTCTCTTTAATCAGAGTACTGGTCAGAAACAAATGATAAACCATGCAGGAGTCCGATTCAACATGTAACACTCTCAGGCCGATGATCCAGTCCAGGGTCAGAGCCAGCAAACTCACACATCCAAGGCATCCATGGGAAGAACGGTCAGTAGGGGAAGTACTAGTGAAGACAATAGTGTGTAAAAGGTTTCAGAGAAGATGCTGCTCTAACTTTCCATGTGATGAGGAATTTTTTCACACAGTCTGTGCAAGAAAGTAGCTCAGGAACACTTGGACCAAGTAACAGCACACCGTGTTGCTGATTTCACTTCAGCGTCTGGCTGGTCCTCGGACCTTACTGACCACACAGGTCCCCTGTACCCTCTGCTACAGTACGACCCGTGGGAACGCTGGAGTTGACCCATCGTGGTTATGAATCACTGTCACTTTGTGCCATCGCAAACATGTAGGGAGGCACACATTTGTGGGCAATACACTGCATAGTGAATACATTTCACAACCAGAAGTTGGACACTAAAATGGTGTAAGGTAAATCCAGAGAGACGGTAAACAGAGAGTGATTTAAGATACAGCAGAAATCTGTATCGAAAAGGAAACCCGGTCATTTCTGCTGCTTTTTGCAGCAGCTGCATTTGATTTTTTCATTTACATTTCAGCTTGATTGTTGAAGTGTTTACCTTGGCATTATAATATTCATTTCATGTTTCCTGATGAGCTGCTGTCATTTTACCCCACTGACTGTTTCGTCTCACTTCTGTTTGTTAGACTTACATTTTTTCATTGTTATATCCAGAAGCTCAGGGCTGCTCACACGAAACACATACAAACTGCTTTCCCTTTTTAATCATTACACAGCTGTCAGATACATTCCCTCACTATATGCTGTTTACTAGGACTAAATGTCCAGCAGCTACTGAGTCGACTAATGGGAAACATGAGACAGTTTTCTCCCAGCAACAGTGAACAGCAGGGAACCGCTGAGCTCTTTCAAATCTCTCTTATTTCTGCTCAGAGACTCAGATTAAAGCGCTAATTATGTTTGTGAGCAGTCATCCAGCCGCTCAATACGCACACACACATGTACACACAAACATACAAGTACAATATGTACTCACACAACATAGATACACAGATGAATGCACAAATGGACCCACACATGAGCACGATCATTTAAATACAAGCTGTCAGAAGAACATTTAAAGAGCCCATGGCATGCTTTTCCCTGTTGTCTGACTTATCTACAATGTTACAACGGTGAATCTTCATCTTAGACGTGACCCAAAGATCAAAAAATCAGGTGTACATATGTTCTAGTACTTCTGTGCAGAATCAACTCAGTTTACATACGTCTATAAGAATGAAAATGCATGGGTGAAAGTAAAGCGAGGTTTTATTTTTGTGTCCATTGCAGCTAATTAACTCTGCTTTGCACAACAGGCTATTTACTGAAGTGTCACGGTGGCAAACTCATCAACCCTTCACATATTAATTGGGAATCAAGTGAGTAAGCAGACTACTGCAGCAAAACTACAACACAACTGTTCCACTTCCTCCCCCTCCTGTGCTCCTTAGGACAAGACTGAAAAGCAGAGAGAGGAGACATTTGTACTGCAAGGCAGCTTTACTTGTGTAGCATGTTTCACACACACCAGGAAGATGGTTCCATCAGTGTGCAGCATGATAGCTAAAAGCAGCTTCGCCCCGTTTGGTTCTGAGGACAGGTTCCATCAGCTGACTGCTCTCATTGCACTTATTTTGCCATAGAAAGTCATGGACTGGCTGTGTTTGGGATTAGTTACTCCTTTTTGTCGTTTTGGTATTTTAGTCGCTTCTGCCTTTGATGCATGTTATTCAGCCTCACTTCCTTCTGTTTCATCTCTGTTCATTTACTAAATGAAACCATCCAGTCCCACAGTGCACTGGTACTTATAAAGATAGCTCTTTTCTACACACTCAAAATACTTTACAGTATTTGCCCATTCACACACAAATGCTCACACTCTGATGGCGATGGCCATGGAGAGCAGCTTTGGGGGGTCAGTGTCTTCCAAGGTCCATAACTGTGGGTTAATTGTGTGCTACCCCACAGACTGGCAACCTGCCCAGGGTGGACCCCACCTCTCACCCAGTGTCAGCTGGGACTGGCTCCAGCTCCCAGTGACCCTCGTCAGGATAAGCAGTACAGATACTGGATGCATGGATGCATGTTGCTGAAATTTTAAATCATGACTACCAATAATGTGAGCTGGGGATTGTAACAGGTACGGACAACATTAAAACCACCAGGTGGATTTAATGTTGAGGCTGATCGGTGTGCACAGTGCCAACTGGTGCAACAAGCTACTGCTGGCTAAACATTCTTCAAAATGGAGATTTCATTAGCAGAATGTTTGCTGTGTCTGCCCTGCTGCTTGAAAGCCATTATTTCAGCACAGATGATTTTTGACACAGCATTCATGCTGGCAGAAAGTGAACATGACCTCTCAGGTTTAATCTGCTCATTACAGACCGAGTGAACGCACAGCTGGAGGCTTGTAGTGACTTAGCTGCTGGGTAGCAAGACACAAGAATGTTGCTGAACGGGCACAGTATGTAGTGCAGGACGTTCTGCAGTATGAGTTCATATTTGTACCTTTAGATAATGTGATCATAATGTCAAAAATGTGCTGAAATGTTCATGCAAATCACTGATCAACTGCCAAATAATGACTGGAAAAAGAGGTTAGTTTACCACAAACCCCACATGTTAATTTGTTTTTTAATGTTTTATATTTACATGAAAGTTTAAGTGTTAGTTTCATGTGGGATTTTTTTTATGTTGTATTGATCAATCCTTTTTGTGTGTGTGTTAAGTATTTTTAAACTTGAGGTAAAAGTGGCTTTTTTGTAAGCTAGTACACAGACTTTGAGTAATACTGTTAGTTAAAGTGCTATATTGTTGTTGTTGCTCTTGTCTATATACATTTTCTCTTGCTTGCCTTTTTATTTTAAGATGACATTCCTATTGCTTATCACAGTGTTTTACTCACCAGCTCGGAGGCTGAGATCTGAGGTTGCAACAACACCACACAAAGCTGCTGTAAAAGCTGAATCATCTCAGAGATGAGAAACACTGAAAACAGTGGACAGCAACAGAGACAAATCAATAGCTTTGCCAAACAAAACTTTTTTCTTCTCAGCAGAAACACTGTCACAGGCTTTATAGATGTAATCGTTTCACTGGAAAGAAAAAGCGCCATATGGCAATCAGCAGTAGTTTCCTTGTGGCAGTATTAATACTGGTAGGGAGAAAAACTGAGGAGGAGGCAAGAAAAAAACAAAACAAAGAAAACTGAAAACAAGAATGAAAGACATATTATTTTGTCAAAGAAAACACAGAAAGGGCTAAATACCAAGTAAATGAGAAGACTGGCCGTAAAACAAGAAGTAAACTGGCCGAGCGAGCATCTCTGTGCAGTCAGAACCAAGCTCAGACAACACTGCTGTGTGTCCTGTCAAGTCCATGAACTGTCCCTGGGGTAAAAAGTCCCCTGAGCATTATGTGTTTATGTTTGCGGTCATAGTTAAAGATAGGGTTGCACTGGACTACATTATATTCAAAGGTGTTCCTAATATTCTGACCCTCTTATGTAAGTAACTGGGGAGGACAAAAACATAGAAACGCTGCTGA
>NW_018127901.1:2669808-2675456 GCF_001952655.1 Monopterus albus
TATGACCAATCACTGTCTCTATATAAATAACACTATGAGACCATGTAATGAGAAGGGGCTCATCTAAAAATAAATGAGTCTTGAGGTCCTGTAAGCTACAGCCTTAAATATCCCATGAAATCAATTGTAACATAGAAAAATACAGATTCATCAGACAACCAAAATGTACTGTGCAGTGATAAATATTCTCTGCTGCCTACTGTCCTCTGCCACTGAACATGATGTGGATGTGTGATTAGTACCTGTACTTCTGTAGCTGCGTTAGCTGTACTCCTGCAGTAACCTCACACATTCCTGTGCCTTTATTGCACCTGGTGGATAAAAGGACTCCAAAGGTTCCTTGAGGCTGTAGCTGAGTGTTTGTCACTTCAAATGGACTTCAAATAGATTTAATTTTTTTCCTGAAGGTCATTTTAACTGAGTGCAGACCCTAATGCCAACTTATTACCTTTATTTTCCTCCACTGGGCTGATTTGTTGCAGGCAGCCACAACAGAAAGCTGAACAACAGCTTAATATGTTACCAGTGATTATACAATGATGAAACCTTGGAGTGCTATAAAACTCCCGATTCGTGATGGGCTGCCAAAGGTTTGTACTGGTGCATGCTGTTTTATCTGCTTGCTATAAATATATATGGATGTAGGGCTGGAACATCAGCAGACACTGTGAAATTATGTCCGAAAAAGTCAGATAATAGAGGTTCAAAATATTTGTCAAACTGTGGGACAGCGTGTTCCGCCTGATCCTCTGACAAATAGTACATTTCTCAGCCTAACTCATGTGCAGTACATACAGACCACATTAAAGTAATATGACATGTGGGCAGTATAGCCTCACTGAACTGAAGTAAAGGTGGGCTACAGAAAAGCTGGCTTATATGATGCTTTTGTGAAATCAGACAAAAGAAGGAAAATGGTGAGGCAGGAAAGCCATTACACCAGACCTCAGATATCCAGCGAGCCCAGAACCACATGGGGACATCAGGAAAGATAAGTTTGGTCACGCTTTCCTGCTCCTCCATACCAACTTCTAATGCACCACACGGTAGTTAGGATACAATGTGATGATATTTCTCCTAGTGGAGTTCAGTTTACAAGCTGAGGCCACCACAAAACAACAGTGAATGACCTGCACGTGAGCAGGAAGCACTAGTGCACCCTTTGCACACTGCTCAAAATAACACTCATTTACATTAATACAAACGTCAATGCTGATCTTCACTAGCATATCTAGGGAACCGTTTCTGAACTGACACTTTAACAGTTCTGCCTTTAAAGTCTGCACCTGAATATACAGTAACTGGTTAGCAGTTTCCATGCTAACACTTAGCATAACAAACTAAAGCTTTAGTATTCCATTCTTCCCTTGGCATAAACAATACTTAAGCACTTAAACCAAAGACAAATGAGTCTATTAACTGCATCCACATTTCCCTCACTTGTATGTTTTTAATTCAGTTTAAGTTATTTAAATTATATTTTATTTTTATAGTGCCAAATCACAACAACAATCATCTCAAGGCACTTTACTCAGTAAAGTATTCATTGTGTCTTAGCTGAGCTCACATAAGATGCAAGGAGAGAACAACCAAAGAAACATGTTCAAGGAGACATAAGATGTCCTGTGACATACCTTGTTGTGTCACCCTGTGACTTAAAACCTCTTCTTCTTGGCTTCAGGGAGCATCCAGTGTTAGTGGTGCATTACCACCACCCACTGTACTGAGTGTGGGCCAGTAGTTGAGCCAAAGGAAATATAGTGTATGTATGTGTGTAGACAAGACAACCAGGCACAAGGACAGTTTCTTCCCCTGGGCATCGCTCTGAAGAACACTTCATCCATGACAGTATGACTGGACAATAAACCTCAGTGCAATACCTTTTAATATACATTGTACAGATTATGCAGATTCATTAAGGTTTCTATTTTTATTTTAAATACTCAATTATTATTCAATTTTTTATCTTGTCTCCCAATGAACATTCCTTTGTCTGACTGCATTGTTTACTGCCTGTTTATACTGTTTATTTTGTTATACTACACAGCCTTATGTTGGTTTATTGTTTACTTGCCCCTTGTTGTTGCCTTGCATGGGGATATGTACATGCACATTGAGAGCCACTGTACCAGAGTCCAATTCCTCGTGTCCAGCACACCTGGCCAATAAAGCTGATTCTGAAACATGATTCTGAAGCTGTATGAAGAACTGTAGACTGTGCTCAACATGGAAGACTGGAGGATAGCTAATAAGTAAAACAAGCTCATATTCAGCACTGAATTCAGATCAATGAATCCAGTCAGAATGGACTATCCTAGACCTACAAAGGCAGTAATCAGCAGACACTGTTACCTGAGGACCAGAATAATGGTAAGTCACTGTGCTGTGTTTGCATTATTAGTAGAGGTCAGACCATAAAGCATTAGATGGCTGGCATGTGAACGTGGGGAACTAACTAGTGCTTCATGATTTGTGTAGGACTGACTTTTATGGCTGCCAAGAGCTACACCAATAAACACACTGTGTTGTACATGCATAATGTACGGTATTATAAAACAGAGTCAGGTGATGATGATGACAATGATTGAAACAAACAGTATGTTTGTAACTAAATAAGAGAGGTTCCCTCATCAATCTCACTTTGTGTTATCCAGACCCTTGATTAAAATACTGAATACATCAGCAGTGATTACTATAGAGAGATTTTTTTTTATTTAAACATATGATAAAACATACATGATGAAGTTGTAAAGTTCTGTAATGGTGTTATATCCCAGGTTAAATGGTTTGTTTGTTAGCTGCTGTTAAATCTAATAACATAAAAAAGATTAAACAGTCTAATTTATTAAAGCTTACATATCATTTACCTACTTTTCTGCACTGATGATGGATGCTTTGGAAAACTTACTGATTGCTAACAATTACTGGTTAACTAGCCAGGAAACTGACATTATATGCACATTAAATCAAATTCATATGACTTTAATGTCAAGCTCCCATTAAAAAAACAGCACAAAAATACAAATAATCGAAGCTGTAGAAAGCTATCTTTGGAAACATAACTAGTAAAAATGATTGCCCTCACTGGACTTCAAATTCACTTATGCAGGAGTCAGTCTGCTTTCATGAAGTCGCTCCTTGATCGCATTATCAAATCAACTGACTCCAAAAGAATCATAGATTGATTCTGATGCTTTTCTGAGGAGCTTGTTAATGACTGATAAGGATGAGTTGCATCGAAATCATCTGTAGTGTCTGATGTGGAAGAGGAGCGAGGGAGACAGATGCATACACACAGAGTCACAGGACACAGGCTTTATAGCTGCAACATAAGTTTCATTTGTTGACTGTTTCCAACAAGTGTCTCTAGTCTGTTCAAGCAACATGCAGACTTCATTCACAATGCGTTTGTTGCACAGTGCAGGAGGTTGCTGTCTGTTGTTTACGTTTCTTTCAGCTTCATCCAATATCAAAATAATTATCATCCTACTTTGGAGCCTTGAATATTGAAAAATGACTTTAAATACGTTCGAGTTTATCTTTAGAGTGTATTATTTATTGTCAGATTATTATATTATATGATTTTAATATATGCTGGTCCTGAGTGACTAATTTCATTCTTCATGTGTCAAACATGTAGAATGATAATAAAGGAACCTTGAAAATCTTTATTTTCTTCTACTTGTAGCTACTTATTTCTGTCTTCATGTGGATGATTAGAACAGATACCAAACAAAAGTATGGTTGATAAATAAACCAGACTATGACTCAGAGTGAGAGGAGGTTTATGGAGTCTTCACTGTCTTGTCGCTAGTTCAATATATTGTGGGTGGGACGATGGATCGGTCTCGGACCATCGGTCCAGTCATCCATCAGCCACTGCTGACTGAACTTTGACCAAAGCTTGAGGGAACGTCATGTGTCATTGGGCTGGTTTGTTATAATTTACAATTACAGTTTGGCCTAAACAATGAGAAACAATTTGTCACACCCAAAAGTGCTTATTTGTTTTTCACATAACATGAGAGAATGACATGTCATTGCTTGGTTACAACCTCTGGGCATGACAACATTCAGAATTTTGTCTAAATGCGCATTTGTTCATTCTTCCTTGCACTCGAGGCCTCACACACCACTGACTAAACATGTTGCATCTTATTTTAAAACAGCACTGAACAGCTCATGGAATCATAGTTGTGGTCAAAGTACGGTGACACATTTCTTGCTAACTAGCCTGGACAGGAGATACCTAGAGGGGGAGAGACTGATGGAATAAAAAGGACAACGAACAGAGAGGGAGAGAGATCAGATCATTTCAGTGCTAAGACAAATGTTCTAGAAATAAGCAAAAGATGAAAGAATGTGCGATGCCAAGGGACAGACAGACTAGACCAATGAGTCAGAGCTGAGAGAGGGAGAGCTGGAGTTCAACACCAAAGCTGTGATGATGACAGAGAGAGATGACATCCTGCTCACCTCTGGTGTGTTCCTGACCTGAAGCTGTGACACACATCTACTCACTGATGTGCGGGACAGGAAATGGAGTATCAGGCTTTATACTATGTTCGCCTGTGCAAAAAAACAGAAATCAAGTAGAAAGGCTTCTTCTTCTTCTTCTTCTTCTTTGCTGCACCAAGGCCTCTGCAAGAGTTTGACTTCGATGAGGCCAAAGTTGTTCTTGTCATAAAATAACTGGCATTAGACACAGTGGTGTTCACTTCACATAGAACCTCATTTAACTCAACAGCTTTGGTTCGTCATGTTCAAACATTTGAAAAATAATATCACAAAAGTTCAGGAACGCTACGTCAGTGTCACATTTACTATAATTTATCAACAGATCTTGCATTCAAATATTTTATTCTATAGAAAATAAGAAGTGTAAACTGTGGGCTCTGTTGATTATTACCTGGGATACTGTCCTTGGAAGAGATTTAAAGTCTTTATTAGATAACAGGCTCATCTGAGATGAGCTGCGCCTGGTGTGGTCAGCAGTTGAGAGCAGGTGGCAAAGATAAAACACCACAGTCAAGACAAACAGTTCAGGAGCTTTTCACCAGCCTTCAGTCTGTACAGGAAGGCACAGAAGCACTTGCATCCATTTAATAAAATGTCATCAAACCCAATGTTTCAGCTTCTACTCAGTGTCCAGAGCAGCTGATGTTTTAATGAGAGTGATAACATGCTGACGTGTGTTGATCTCCACACTATTACTTAAATATTGTACCTCAACATGTATCTGGGCTGCATTTCTCATAGAAAGCAGTCATCATATCAGTTTGCCACTGTATTTGAGCTGACCGGGCTTGATTTGATATGAAGCTGCATAAAGACATTCATAGCGATTGTTGATCTGTCAGTTATGTAGTCTGCCACAGCTTCGCCTCTACACAGATACCATTGAAGGAAGTGTCACACCCCACTTACCAAAGGCTTTTGTGTCACTTACATGAGTTAAATCAGTTCATATTGTAGAGCAGAACTATCTCAGACTGCCTGCAGTCTACAGGAACTATATGTGTTATGACCGCATGCCACGCAAAGTGGTGTGACAGATGAAGCGGACTCAGATGGCTGACTTCACCATAAACAGTGTTTAATTGTGCTGTACAAACTGGTATCGTGATAATGTGCATATATATATATAT
>NW_018127901.1:2675722-2686427 GCF_001952655.1 Monopterus albus
CACACATAAAGACAGTCTCAGGTTAGGTTGAACGGCACTAGGAGTCTGTGTGGGAACAAAAACAAACTGGCAGTGAACCAGTAGGACGACAGGGTAGTTATAGGAGACGGGTGATTGCAGGAGTGACAACAGGTGGTGATAATAAGGATAGCTGGCAGGTGTGTGGAGGAGAGAGAGGGCAGGTAAAACGGAGCGACCCCGACAATATGTAATGTACTGTAAACTTCTCGGACTGATAAACACAACTTTCATAGTGCAAATACCAACTAAAATAATCACAATCGCTGCAATTATACAAGAAATGATACTCTAACCAATTAGAAGTGACAGACAACTACAACAAAGTTTCCCATCTGGATTCAAACAGGGACATTATGGACGGCACTTTAACCCCTAAACCACTGGACTCATGAATGACATATCTGTTGGGGCTGGTGGGCGCTGAAACCTCATCAAAGAAATTTGAAAGGCGCTGTACATGTGTAGCCTTAAAGCTACTCAGGGATGATGTGAAATTATCCCTTCTATTAAATAAGCATATTCAATATGCTTATTTGGTCATTTTGCTAGTTTGACCCTTTCAGGAGTAGCTACATCCAACCCAGTAATTCTGCCTGCACTGCCCCCTAGCGGCGGCTGCACACATTGTCACAACACGCACGTCACCCTGCACTGTAGCGCAACAATGCATCACGGCTGGGTGTGCTCAAAAGAGGCCACACCTGTCCATGCTCAGCTGCGACCCACCCTCCAACAGTGAGGCCACAAAGGTCTCGTGTGGCACATAGACCTGAAGCCATTTAAAATAATCCAAATACTGTCACTTTCAAAGGATCAAAACTGAAAACTTCTCTGTGCCCCTGTGACCCACAGAATCACACCTCTTACTCCATCAGCAGCACAAACAAGGGCTCATCACCAGACAAACGTAGAGTTACAATGACGAGAGAGAGAGAGAGAGACGGACTCTTCGTTCACATCGCGGCTGAAGAGGAGGGACTAGACCAGAGCGAGTTCATGTCCGCTGAGTTCAGAGGGAGCAGCATAACGCAACATCTCCGCTGCTGACTCGGCTCCGGTCAGACCCTGCCCTCTTTCCAAATACCTGTGTGGGGTTAAAAAAAAAGCTGGATCTCCACGAGGTTTCCCCACTTTCCCTGTCTCTCCCTCTCCCCACAGTTTCCCCAGGTGTGTACAGGCACGCACTTCTCGTCGCTCCTGGCTGCTTTTTGCGCACGGACACTTCTCCACATCACGCTTGTATCCGCTGCGCCCCGAGTGACAGCCGCAGCCTCGGGCTACTGTCCCTTCTCTTGGTTACGGTCAGCAATCATTGTTCCGCTGAGCTCGGACTGAAGAACAATGTGATTTTGGCCCATGGGGATTTAGAGTCGTGACATGCTTTCAGGACCCAGCGTTTCCACGGCGAAATGGTGAGTTCAATTTGCCTTTATTGTCGCATATTATTTGCCTACTTTCGAGGTTTCCAGCGCGTTATAGTCTGGTGTGAGCAGTTGACCTCTGCACATAAGGTGACGCTCACAAACCACAGGAAGTGTGACTTTCCTCAACTGAAAGATCAGTAAATGTTCTTCTAATCCTGCTATTTGAAGTTTGTGGTGCTCACACATGAGTTTTCCCACATCACTTAATGCCATGTCTTCGTCGTTAGGTCGAGCCTGTGGTAACGTTGCTGTATGTGATGGTATTTGTTTGTCCCTTTACATCTCCTAACCTTTAATAACAGATTCTACTGCCAGAGTTTGATTTTGCTGTGTAAAACTAGTAAAAGAAACATTGTGGTGTATGATGTCATGCATGGGCTTCCATTATCCCCATTCATATCGATCTTTCTTTAACCCCCTGATGCGCCAAAAGTGACCCGAGCGAATTATTTCGATTAATATCCTTGCATGTGATGAATGTTATCACTCCATATTTAATGGATTCATCAAGATATTTTTTTTACATCACAATCAATTATTTTTATGTTACTTAATTTTATTTTTGAATAAAAAACATTTTTGTATCAGTACCCTGTTAATGCACAAGACCATAAAAATGACCCGTATGTATTTTCAGTGGAATTGACAAGGACATTTTAATTTGTCTATATATTTGTGATTAAAAACATGTTTAATCGCGGTTTATTCAGCTCAGAGTCACAGTTTCCCCTGTCTAGAGGGCTGCCTTAACACATCTGTGCATACACATGTGCATCATTCTGTAAATTTGCTTATGGTTGTGGTAATAGTATCAGTGGTGGAAGAAGTACTCCGATTGTTTACCTAAGTAAGAGTAGCAATACCACAGTGTAAAAATACTCCAATCTTATTGAAGTAAAGGTACAAAAGTATCAGCATCAAATTAAAGTGCCAAAAGTAAAAGTACTCATTAATCAGAATGGCACATTTCACATTACTGTACAGTAAATCAGATTATTGGATAATAATCACTGATGGATTACTGTGTTCATCACCTGAATGTTGCAGCTGGTAAAGATGCAGCTAATGTACCTTATATATAATACTTACAATGTGAAGTACTTTACATACTACTGTGAATTTCCCACCAGGGTTCAATAATGCAAGATTAAATTGTATTTTGAAAAGTGATGCGGTGCAGTAAAAAGTACAATATTTGCCTGTGAAATGTAGTAAAGTAAAGTACGGATCCCTCAAAAGTGTACTTAAATACAGTACTTGAGTAATTGTACTTAGTTACTTTCCGTTGTATGTTTACATCAGTACTGATATCTTGAGCTGTTGGTTCGTGGCTGACTAGCTGTTGATCGGTTGTGTCTTAGCGAGCTAGTTGCTGACCAATGGGACTTTATCTGGTATCTGACAGAAAAAATGTTTCTAAAACACTTGGAAGCAACATGTTGTCATCTACCAATTAAATGTACGGTAACGATATAGAATACACTTGCTTAAGAATATGACTTGGCATCCATTTGAAAACACTGTGTTGTGTGTTTCTGCCACATCTGTTTAGAATCATGGCAAAATAAAATAATGACTAAAGTCCTAGGCAGTGACATAAATTAGCTTTAAAGATATTACAATGAACCATTAGTGAAAATGAATGTGAGTCATTTTTGACTCGTCTTGTGCATCAAAAGGTGGATTACATACTTGTCCATATGTGTCAATCAGGCCGGTTTGCAGCGCGATGCACCTTGTGCTCAGTGAAGTGTTGATGAGGAAGGCTGTAGATCTGTAGCTCCGCTGACTGTCAGCTGTCACATGTTGTGTGTGTGTGTGTGAAGCAGGAGGCTGTAGAGACCCACAGGGTAAGTGACCAGTCACTGATGCAAACTCTGTTGGCTTACTGTGAGTTATGGTGCATCTGTGGCTTTAGGTTAAGACTTACAGTAACTCTGTGCTTGATTGTTGCCTGTTTATGGGTTTTACTCTGCTTTAATTCATTTATGCACTTGTGTATTTTTCTTTATCCCTCTACTGTTTAATTTTGTGAGGGCTGCTCCTATTTTGGTATCAGAGATTCAATGAAAACAATTTCTAAATAAGCTTTTTATTTGAGTTTCTACCTGTTATCAACTGTTGATTTTTATCCCAAATTGAGGTTTTTATGATTCCAGTCAGAAGAAACCCTGAAAACACCTGTTTATACAAACTCAGTGTCTGTCATGAAACATACTGCCAGTGTTTTTTATTTAGGGCTGTAAGGATTTTATGCCACTTAAAAGTTTATATTTCTGGCTGCTACATTTTAATTACGGTAATATGACTATTAATTATTCTCTGTTGCCACATTGTTCAAAACACAGCCTTGCTCCCTTTCTCACAGACACACATACAAATGCTGTACAATAACTGAAGCAGTTAACTTGTACTTTACTTAAGGGCTCTGGTTAGTAGCGTTGTGTAATGTTTATGGATCAGACTTGCAGGGAATCACCAGGCCTTGATCCAAGGTGCAGGTACAATATGTTGTGCTAACTGATATGCTGATGGCAGCTGCATCATTTACAGTTCACACTCTCTTCAATTCGCCCACGACCACTCACAGCCTGTGGATAAGGAACCGTGTGGCAAACTGGAGCGCAGCCAGAGTTGTTATGCATTCATATCATGTCCCCCCCCTTTAATTTAAGCCCTTCCTCTTTAAAAAGGCTCAAATCTGCTTTTAGAGTATTTTTGTGCTTACATACAATAGGTTGTGCAAACATGTACATACATAGGTAGGTACAGAAGGTAAGAAGGTAAAGAAGAAGAAGATAAAGAAATAATACGAGCAGCAGCTGCAGCTTTTTTCTCAAACTGGACTGTCAGTGTGAAACTCTCCTCTCACACTATAACAAGGAGACGCTCCGATCCAGATGCTCATAATTAGATCGACTTTTATAACTTTGCTTTTCACTAAAGCTCAAGTTGTGCTGTAGCATTTTTTGGGACATCTAGTTTTGGGTGGTAGTTAATTTCAGAAATATCTGTCAGTGCACAGTGGGATCAGATTGATTTAACAAACCTAATTTAGATGAGATGTTAAAAAGCACATAGGTGTGAGATGACACACTGTAACTGGGCACATTGAATTTGCATGTATAATTACATGTGGATGTTGGGTCAGGAACATTTCTTGAAGATTTCTTTCTGACCTTATACAGAGGCTGGACTCTGTCAGCACAGTGGGGTGGGGCTGCATAATAAATTGTAGTAGCAACGCTTGCATTTAGATGACATATACTTAAAAACAGAAGGTCTTTCATAAGCTACCACCACCAACGCTGTATGATACAGAGCACACGTAGGAGCAACAGCTGGACCAGACAGCATGAGACAGGAGAAGCAAAACTGCAGAGAAGGTCATGTTAAGCCATGCATAATACGTGCACGGTTGGAAAAATGATCACTTTAAATGAATTATCAAAGATTTCCCCACCCATATAACATGCTGTTGTGTTAGTATGAAAAATGGATCAGCGTCATAAACGTTTGCAAATGCAACAGGACATGTTTGTATAGATTAAAATGTACATATTATACTTTGGTCCAAATAGTTTTCTGCTCTTACGCCATCGTTTCCTTCTTGCTCTTAGATCTAATTTAATTAGGTGAGACCTAATCATCATAGCTGAAAGGTGTAATGACCAAAACAACAAAATAAGGATCAAGTTGTATTAACCATCGAGTTATATGTGCCTTTACATTCTTGGAGAGAGAGATGATAGGACATGAATCTGCTGAGGAACTCATGGTAATGATGCTTCAGCAGGGTAGTACAATGCATCATACTGTACACCCCATCCCCATTTCCCCCCTCATCTCTTATTTGTGTAATCAGACCAGGTATCCCGTCCCCGACTTAACCATCTTTTATTTGAGAATTTAATAAATCGGTTTCATCTAAGTAGGCTGCCTGAAACCCTGGTCTAACTCAGTATTTCACTACATTATAGAGAAAAATCCACAGAGACACACGTTGAGTAGTTCAAATGGGAGAATGTCTTGGGGCTGAAGTGATTTGCATTTTGTTCAGCAGCATCACAATGATGCTGAAATCCCTCCAATCCACTCAGCCTGTTGTGTGCGTCGGAGCTGCCAAATAGAGGTAATTACCTCCACTACTTGATGTGCTCTGCTGTCAGATTTACTGCTGAACGCAGCTTCAGTTAAACACATTGATGTGACGCTGTCCTTCACAGGGCTCATGGTGGTGAGAGCCAAAAATGTGGGAGGAATCGGCACGTCTCCAGTGAGGATGAGGGTTAAAAAAACGGAGATAATTCAGGAAAGAAAGAGCTCAGAGTAAAGAAGTTTGATTTCTGTTATCAGCCTCACACAGTATGTGTGGCTGTGAGTGTGTATTCTCACACAGTAACTGGACCTGTCACTAGTCTGCTTTCATGTCTAATCTTTACTTTCACTCAACAAAAAGAGATGAGGAAAGAAGGAACTTCACAATTCAAAAGAGAACTGATATTATCAATGAAGTGAAATTCATAAGGTGCTGAGTAAAGAGAAACTTTTTTAATCAGTCAGTACCAGCAGTAAAGTTGCTTATCAGCGAGTCCAGGACGTCTTGTGTTATGTGAACAGCAGTCCAAAATCTAAAGATCTCCAGTTTACAAAGAAAAGCAGAAAACCATCATGAGAGAAGTTGGAACCAGTGACTGTTAAATGACTTAAATAATCAAGTGCTCATTAAGTGCCCAGCTGACTTGTTGGGGAGAACATCAGCTTGTCAGTGTCAGAAAGTTTAAGGTTTTGCAGGATGCAGTCTCCTAATGTCGAATAGCTTTTACAGTGAGTCTGGAGGACTTGTTATTACATAAAAGCTATCTTTGTCTGTGAGCACGCACAGGCCGTTGTCTGTTAATGTCAGCTCACTGCTATGACTTGTTAAAACCTCATAACTTAAGAAACAACAGAATACAAAATAGAAAGAAAGGAGAGTAGGTGGATGATAAATAGGCACGATGGACCAGACTGGGTCCAAGAGAAGCAAGAAAGACAGTCACATAGAGACAGAGAGAGATGAGCTGAGGGCAGCGAGAGTTCACGAAGAGTAAACGATGTGAGAGACAAATAAAAGGCAGCAAGGAGCCAGAGAGGGAGAGAAGGGGTCGAGAGACAATGGTTTAGTGTGGAAGAGCCAGTGGATTTATTGACAACTTTATCCAGCCAAAAACAAGACAGAAGTTTCATGACAGTGTTAGATGACGTCAGAGGTCCAGTTCTAGAGGGGTTCAGTTGGTTGGTTGGTTGTTTCTGCTGCTGTATGTGTCAGTATCCTTGTTAGTGTGTGAGCACAATGCAAAATGTTCCAACGCCGAAACAAATGGGCTTGAAGCGTAAACACAGAGTTTGAATCTCAGTTAAAAGTGTAAAGTGTGAGTGAAGTGCGAGTTGTGCCGGCTGAACTTTGTCTGCACTGTCAAACATGAGAACGACGACTGAAAAATGTAGCGGAAACGTCCGGTGCAGACAGAGTGCCA
Organism: Monopterus albus; assembly: GCF_001952655.1. NCBI lineage: Eukaryota > Metazoa > Chordata > Actinopteri > Synbranchiformes > Synbranchidae > Monopterus > Monopterus albus. The sequence goes on from NW_018127901.1 coordinate 2,682,687, forward strand.
GAGCTTAGAGTGCACGTCTGGGGAAGGTCTGTTTTCATCAGAGGTTCTCACTTGTATGGTTAAAGAAACAGTGGAATGAAAAGTGTCCCCGAGTTCGGACTCTGTGCCCCTTTTACGTATCTCTTTTTATATCCAAATCTGTCTTCTGTTTTGTAAAATATAAAAACATTTCTGACTCATTCTGATTTTGGAGTTACATTAATAGTCTCATTGTTCAGTTACTGGATAATTATGGAGTCTCCTCCCATCTTCGCTCCGTATCACAGACTGAGTGAAAGAATGAAAACACACGTTTTAGAGCACCACCGTGTTTTCAGTTTCCATTGACATGGAAGCGGCTCGCATCCAGCAAAGAACCTTAAATCACACAGAACTAAGAAACAGCCAGATGTGAAAAAGTCACCAAAAACTAAAAATGTATGTAACATCCACAAAAAACAGGCCTTTTCAGAGATCCAGGAACAGGTTGACTTCCAACTTTTCTGCAGCAGTGGAAGGAAATGAAATGTCAATAACTTGGTGCACAAATTCTGTCTGTACGAAGGCAGAGTTGGAAAAAAGTGTTACTGCACCCTCTGAAGCATCATTTGGTAAAAGGCCATTAAAAAGTCAGAGCTCCTCAGCGTTTCACCCTCAGCGGGATAATGAGCTACAAACACCTCCAGGCTGTGGAGAAGAAGAGAACACGTGATGGACTGACAGCACAGTGTCCAGACTTTCCCAGTGAAGAGTGAAAGAAAAAGCAAACTGCCAGTCAACACAGCTGTGGGACCTCTGCAGCGCTGCTGTCTGTCCCCACACCGTTCAGTTTCATCTGTAGAGAAAATGGCACAGATGTGTTCGGCTGCTGCATCACACTGGTAACAGCTGGAAACACGAGGTGATTTAGTTTTTGAGGGGAAGTGAATAATTAAAATAGTCTGTTTTAATGTACAACATATCCACCTAATGTATATGCATTTGCAGGAAGTGTGTTTCTTCCTGTATTAGCATGGGCACAAAACAGGGCACACAGCTCAGAAGTCTGAATTTTCCAGCAGAGCTGACCTTCTACAATGACTTTCAGACGCAGATGAATTGCTTGTCACCTAAATGTTTTCATGCTCTCATCGTTTCTCACTGTTGGCAGAAAAACCCACTCTCTGTTGTCCAGCTTGGTGATAATGGCTTTGCTTCTTTTTTTTTTTTTTTTTTAAAGATACTTTTACGGAGCCATGCTCCGTCATGGCTTTGCTCATCTACTGCCTGTATTGTCCATTTTACCTCCGAAAGACAAACTTTATATCAAAGGTGGCAAACTCCAGAATTAAGGAAAGTGGACCGTCAGTCTGAACAGGAGCAAACAAGTGTGACAGCAGGTCAATGTGGTGAAGACTGAGAGAAGGACTCGAGTCGATGAATGCAGCGTGAAAACTGCCTGATATCAAGTGCCGCCACTCGGTGCTTTGCTAATGTATTTTCACATTTCAGTGCCAATATGGTGCCTTTATTTTTATAAAACCCCTTTTTTTATTTAAGTGTTTTATACATCAGTATTAAGCAGCGGGCCTCAGTCCAGTTACCATTTTGTCTTTCATTCCAACCTTAACCCAGCCAAAAATACTATTATCCCCTCTAGAGCAGCTCTCCTGCATTATACTGTAAAACGTGATGATCGATGATGCAGTTTATTCTCACTCTTTACAGTGAGAAGGGTATGTAAGCCCAAAAGGCTTCAGTCCAATGAAGGATGGCCCATCAAAAGAGCCTTTGAGTGTCACTGCAGATCAGTTGTACACTTTAGCTTTTAACCCCTCAACCTGTTACTTTCAGTCGCTGCTCTAAAAGCCTTATATCCTCAAGCAAGCAGGCATTTTTCTGTCATCAGTACTTATTCTGGACTTTTACGTCTCTTTTTATTTCCAGCGCTCTGCGACTCAGACCTCAGGCCTGTGCACTCCTTGCTGTTTTCTTCTAAAGTCGGCATTATTGCAGTTCAGTTCATGGTGCTGGTGTACTCTTTTAAGACTTTAAGTCGCTCCACAGCATCGGCTGAAATCTCCGACTGTGAGAAAGCAAATGCATTCGCTTATTATTTATGCATGCAGGCTGGAGGCTGGTGAAGTCTGCTTTCACCTCCAATAAGACTCAGGCTCTTTCTTCAAGCTGAAACACATGGAACTTCATTTCTTCGGTCTTTGTGTTTGCTCCTCCCTGACTAGCGTTTCACGTTTAAAGAATTTTTTGCTGACATTATATTTGCATGTTGTCTGCAGGGTCTTTTAGCATCTTTGGTCACACCTCTGTTTCCTTTATAGTTATGTTTTTCTTTGTTGTCTTTGTTGGGATGGGAGGCTTTGACCTCAGTATTTTAATCAAGCTGCTGGGTTTTCTGAGTTCTACTTGTATTTATTATTTAGGAAAGCAGTTGTTCATTTTGGTGACTGATGTAATCATCACTGCACTGGTCTCTCTGTGTAAGAGGCACAAACTGAGGCCAATTCCTTTGTTGACTGGTTCAGTTTTTTCCCTTCTGGCCATGCTGATTGTTAGCAGCTTTGTGAGATTTTAATGCTTTGTGTATGGCACACATCCACAGCTTAGGCACTATTTATGGTCAACTGGCAGAGGTTTCATTGGCTGGGCCTGTGAGTCACCCTCTCTGTTCGTCGTTATGTATGCTGGTGAAGGGAATCAAATTAGTGAAGGACTGGACAATGGATTTATTGTGACTTCTGACTTTGTTTTGTGCTCTAAACCTGAATAACGAACACATACGACCGTGGCTGCTCTCGGCTCTCATTTACAAAACCACACAAGCATGCACACACATTTCCATGTTGTTCAGTCTGCTCACTTATGTACATTCACATCTTACCTATTTAGCTGAAGCTTTTATCTCCAGCTTACATTTAGCTTCTACTGTATAATGCGTTCAGGGTTTATCTAAAGCTGCAACTTTGAAGTCAGCCTGTTCAGCAAACCTTTCTTGAAAAAGGCAAGTGTCCTCTTGTCTCTGACATATTTCATAAAGTCAAGCTTGAGAATGGTTTGCTTCAGTCGCAGAGCAAATGTTGTGGCCACTGTGATGTGTTCTGAGCAACGACCCGTGATCCCGACTGCATTTCTGAGGAGACACTTTGTCTTTAACAAGCACCTAGCATCAGACCCTCAAAGCTAAGTAGAGCAGAATGGAGCAGAGGGAAAACTGCATCATGAAATGCGCAAACGCTGCTGGAGAATCCAAAATGTGAAATTACTGAAGATTTAATCACTACAACTGTGTTAATTCCTTGTTTTTGAACCTGAGATTTGAAAACTAGCTTCACGAGCCAGGATAAAATGTTGAAATATTTGGTGATTTGTTTTTAAATGTATTTAAAAAATCAAGTTATATGACACAGGTAAATATAATATTGGCAAAGACTGTGTTTCTGTAGTGAGCAGCACTTTACCAAAAACAATATCAGTCATTTTTTTAACCTTTTTTCATATCATATACTGCGATTGTCTAGAAATTATAGTTGCTGCCTTAGTAATGACTCATAAAGAAAACCACGATAAAGAAAAGATGATCAAAAAGCGGGTGGCATGGTGGAGTAGTGATTAGTGCTGTCATCTCACAGAATGTTCTGGGTTTGAGCCCCGGCCGACCACACACGCCTTTCTGTGTGGACTCTGCATGTTCTCCTCCGTGGGTTCTCTCCAGGTACTCCAGCTTCCTGCCACAGTCCAATGACAGGTTGGGTTGGCTGGGGGGTC
>NW_018127901.1:2686474-2700602 GCF_001952655.1 Monopterus albus
GCCCTCGCCAGGATGAGCAGTATAGATAATGGATGGATAATCAAAAGCAGGGTTAGAAATGGAATCAAAATCAATAAAATCATGTAAAAGCTAGCAGCTGCATTCCCATGTTACTAAATCTGACTACATGTCCCAGATGTCTGTAACATCAGAAATGGATTTAACTGTGTGTGTGTTGAGAAATGAGAGTCCTCCGGGCAAATGAAATATCACAGTAATCCTACAGCGTGTTGCTCAGCTGCTCTACATCAAAGACACTGAAGAGTGTGTGAATATCGTTCTGAAGGCTGCACACCTGTAGCCAGCAGTCAGGCCACACACACAAATTGTGATTGAAACAAGGGCATGCATCCACAGATCCAAACTCGCCTCCTGTAATGCAGAAAAAAGTCAAGTCACAGGTGGCAGCAGTGTCCTAACACTGACCACACTGGGAGTAGGCTCTGTGAGGCTTAAATGCTCATATACGGCAGAAAATTGTAACATGGATGAAAAAATGAAAAAGACTTGATCTGATGATCACAAATGACTATAGGCTTCATCGTCTCCCAGGAGTTGTGTGTTTCTTCAGACCATGCAGAACTGGGATGGAGCAAGTCTCTAAATAGGAGTTTAGACCTGTATGATGTGTTTTTGCTGAACTGTGAGGAAAAAAAGGAGCCAGAAAATACAAATTTGTTTACAAAGGGTGAAGACTTGAAGCCTTTGTGAGGCTGAGTTGGGATGATGAAGGGGCAGTGACCATGATAGGATACCTGTCAGCATTATTATGTAGCCTTGATTCTCATTCTCCTGTTTTCCTTCACTAGCACCAAAATGTTTATTAAAAATTATAATATTAATGACTGAATCTACAGTAACATCCTAAAAAAGGGTGCACAAATCTGGTTGACATTTATGTAGGAGTCAAGCGCTAAACTCTGTGCTGGTATTTTTTTATAAATGTCTGAGAGGCATTTTAGTGTTAACATGGCTCTCTGAGAACAGTTTATACTAGACTGGTTTAACCAGCACAGACTGGGGCTCTTACTGGGAGAGACGGGTGTGAAGAGCAGCCCTGACCCTTTAAACACACACCTCGTTTCCTTTTAAAGAAACCTTTTTGGAGTTGGGTGGTAAAATAGTTCTGGGGCAAAGGAACCACCAGTTAGATTTTGTAGGAAACCTCAGTGTTCTTCATCAGGAGACAGTTATCAGGGTATCTAAAGAAAACTTGCAAAGCTGACTTTGACTGTTTTCTATGGAAGCCCATTCCCGCCAGTTACTCCGACTTAGCTAAGTCGAAATTCTGACATAGCTAAGTCGAAATTCCGACTTAGCTAAGTAGAAATAATGACTTAAGTGAATCTAAGTAGAAATTCCAATTTAGCTATGTCAGAATTTCAACTTAGCTAAGTCGGAATAACTAGATAGCTAAATCGAAATTCCGACTTATCTATGTCGAAATTCCTACATAGCTCAAAGTATCTTGACGTAGGCCTGTCTACCGGAAGTAGTTATTCTTCTTCCTGTTTAGTTGTTTTTGGCGTGGAGACAGAGAGCTGCAGCACCCTTTACCGTAGCGTAGCGTGCACTGGATAACAAACAGCCATTGGAATTCACTCAAAATGGACAACAGCCCTCTCATGCCCGGCTACATGAGAGCAACATGAAGGTATTGTGCCGACGTATACAAATGCAGTGTAATTGTGTTCAATTAACGCTAGTTGCTAACGCAGCAGATGCTGGTCTGCAAAATAGACCTAGTGTGTAACAGTAACAGTAGGGCTTTAGATGTGGCTCAGACCCGTTTACATGTGGAGTGGGGTACATTTATCAGCCACATTTATCGGTGAATGTATTAACGTTATATAAAATTGCATTATGTCGACCAGCACACATTTTCCAGGTAACTTCTTTATTGTACTGATGTGTAATTGTTTCCTTATAGTCATGTACTTTAAAGAGCAGAGGCTCCTTGCGATAATTTTAAAGGGTTTCTGTAGTGGTGAAAAAAAATAAACCCTATTCCAGAGGAAATATGTAATGGAGCAGTATGTAGCTCAATATAGACCTTATTTGGTACTAGCTCGTGTAAGGGAGAGCTGAGTGATTATGGGTTTATTAAGTTCATGTGAGGTGGACAACGGGCTCATGTAAGTGGTTATATAATTAATACTTAGAATCCTAGTTAAGGCCTAGTATGGTCAGAGATGAACCCTGTGTGCAGAATATTGGGAGGCAACCTTCCTGTCTTCCTAGAATGGATGATAGACCATGACAAGTTTCCTTATAATGCATGCTCACAGCATGGATGACCTAAGTGACTTCTTGAGACAGAGAAATGTTCCTGAGGAAACCATAGAGACCCTGGAACATGAGAAGGTATTTAAATGCAAATGAAAAATATTTCAAACATCTTAATTACATAGTGGAGACCTTTTTCAAACTGTTTCATTGTCCATGTTTAGATTGATGCCAGCACCATACTGCTGATGACAGATGAAGAATTAAAAACCTACTTGCCATCATATGGTGACCGCATTGCAGCGTTACGATTTTGTAGGAGGAAAGAAAGCGGCCACAACACTCGAACACTCGGAAATCAAAGCTTTTGCAGCGCCTGAAAACAAAATTATCCAAAAGAAAACATTGCGATGAAGGAGGCAGCAGCACACAGGAAGGGGACCATTCCCAACCACCTCAAAGACAGAGTGTTATGAAGAAAAACAGAAAAATTGAAATAGGATGGATGAATTATGATGATGAAAAAGAGGATTTTAAGCAAGTGAGCTGGGTAAACTGCAAACTCGTTTTTATCTCCTGTATTTCTCTGGTCATGTCGTCGAGTCTCTTGTTATTTGTCTCCATAAGTAGTTGCACAAAACCTTTGAAGTTGTCTTGTTGTTGGCTCAACAGTGCGGTGTACATCTGCTTCTGCTGACTCAACATCTCTGTTACTTGCGCCGCTGAAATATAATCCTCTTCTGCTACAACATCCTCGTTTGCTACTGATTTATTAGCTCTTTTCCCTCTTGGAGGCATTTTAATAGTTGTAGAATTTGTTCAAAGACTTGAAAATGTAGAAGATGTGAAAAATCGTAGAACAGACAGGAGCAGTAAACGTCTGCTCTCCCTTGCAACCCGGAAGTGTAATGTGACCAGAGATGCATTAGTGGTGTGACTTATTCCAGCTTTATGTGTTGATATAATACAGACATCATCATAGAGGTGTCGAGAGTAAACGTCTGTGTACTTTCACTGATATTTTCTTTCAGTAACTATAAATTTGACCTCTTTAAATCCTCCCCAGAATAATAGCCTATCTCTAACTTGCATTACTGGCAATGTTTCTACATGGCTGAGCTTCCCAACAAAAAGACTGCAACTTTTGACAAGATAATCTCACCCCAAGGTTTATTTACTGGCAGTGTTGAGACTGTTGATCATATCACACGATCGCCTTCAGTTGCCATCAAATTGTAAATGTTTTGGTTTCTATTTTTCTCAGCCTTCGCCCAGTTATTCTGCTGAGTTTCAGCTCATTAAACCTCAGTTAAGCCCCCTCCTGCTCTCTGCCTTCTTCACATTATTTTTTTCCGAATTCAAAATGATGTTGTTTATATGAACATACTTTCGTTTTTAGTTTTTAGATTTATCCCCTGTGGAGACCATTTTGGAAAAGCTCATTTTTGGGGTGAGAAAACTAGTGAGGACTGAAGGTCAAACTGGAGAGAAAAGAATAATTTTTAAATGTAACCTATTTAATGTGGATGAGCTCTATTATATACCTTCAGGAAATGCAGGCCCTGGGCAGCAAGGGTATCAACAGGTGTGGAAATTAGGTGGTTTCTAGTGGCTGTAGTAAATAAGAAACCAGCAAAGTAAGAGATGAGGTGATGTAATATAGACATTGATGGGTCAGAAAACAGGCCTTTCCTTCTAAAAAAAAACAGGTTTTTCTAACCACAACCACATAGTTTGTAAAGGTTTATCGAGCAGAAACGCTCCATGTTTATTATTATTATTATTATAACCATGACAGCAAAGGCATGATAACAACCTACTGTACTGAACCTCGTAGCAGGTGGAGTAGGGACCTGCTGAAGCATTACTATGGTCAGATAACAAGGGATAACTGACCATTGAATGGCCTGATAACTAGCAAAAAGGGAGGTAAAGTGCATCTGTCTGTTGTGTCAGAGGAACTGGGGCAGGATGCCATTTATTTTTGATCATGCTGCTCAGTGTTGCAGGACTGCAGTGACTTAACTTCTTTGACATTGTCATTTGACATGGTACACTAGCCTGTTCTCATTCACACAACCAAACACACACAAGGTTTTCAATAAAGTATCTATTTGTGTATTTGGCGCTTGGAGCAGGAAGTCATAGTACATGAAGGGAGAAAGTCCATGCTAGATACCATGGCTTATAAATACCTTATCCTGGTTGAAGACCAGCACCAACACAGGCACAGGGAGGTGAAACATCAGATCTCTTTATGCTCAGGATAAATGCATTTATTCTGTAGATGACCAGAGGGACTCTTCATTTATTTTACCTCAACACAAAATAACACATTTACAGGACAAAGGACATAACATAGAAGATGAGACAACAGACATTAACAAAGGAGGCAAAGGGATTATTAAATTGTTGTTAAGTTGTGTGTGTGAAAGTGTGTAGTGTGGGTGTATCCAACTCTACACACACACACAGGTACTCTTAAATGTTGCACTCTAATGCATGCATCTAAATGCACGTATTAGAGAAAATTAGGTCCCTTGTAGATGTTCCTTGGTGCACAGTGAATGGTAGTGTTTGGAGTTTTTACAAGAGTGAAATTTGACTGCTGATGCAGAGAATGTCCAGGTTTTCTCTCTGCACTCTGATGAATGACTTTGATTATTTCCATCCCTGCAAGGCGACAAACACGAACAAGAGACTGAATCATCAGCTCCCCAGAATCAAGTGCAGTAAAGTCTACTTTCAATTAAGACTCATACAGTTTTGTGGAGCTCGATCAGTTTTCTGACCAAGGGAGAGATAAAGGTGGTCCAAAAGCAGGCTAAGATGCCACTGTAGCAGTTTCTTTCTAATTAAAAATTTCTCAGCTACAGTAAATGTACATGTTGGAATCTTAATAGTGCAGCTCAGAACTCTGCCAGCTGTAAGTGTGTGTCTGTCTGAACGTAAGGCTTTAAACGTGCTGTAAAACATCCACAGACACTGACAATTTGCGCTGAATATTCTGAATGTGTTATTTACTTCACAGGGTTCTTTCAAGTCCTGTTTTTTGGTGAACAAGATCAGATGTAAATGAAATAAAATTAAAATGGGTAACTTTTGTACATTTGTAGGTTCCCGTTTCTCCAGAATGATTTTCAACTGTTTCTCCACTGTTCACACAAAAAGCAGGTATTTTAATTGACAATTAAAAGAAGAATCTAAGTTAAAATCATTCACATACTGTAGTTTCAGTGTTGAAAGGTAGCAGAAAATGAGCTTCTGAATTTGAAGTTGAGCATTTAAGTGTATTAATATCAAGTTAAAATCATTCACATAGTTTCAGTGTTGAATAGTAGCAGGAAATGAGCTTCTGAATTTGAGATAAAAGTAGAAGTTGAGCATTTAAGTGTATTAATATATATATACTTACACAAGACAGCAGCAGAATACAGGCAGCATGAAATAAATGGCAGCAAAAGCAACTAATGGGAAGCTTTTTGAATTTGATTGTCATGAAATCGAAAGATTAAGGCGATGTCTAAAGCAGTGTACCCCTGTTTATCAACCTGTACCTTCTTGTGGTTTGCCCTTAATATTTAGCTTTGGACTTGTGCCGGGTGCCCACACCGCTCTCACTACAAGTGCAATTCCACAGTGAAGTGAGGAATCCCAGGTTGTGTTTACATTGAAGGCAGAACATCTCAGTGCATCAGTATATATGTTGCTGGCAAAGTGCTGCTACTGCAGCTGGTTTCCAGGTTGTGCACATAAAGAATATTTAGCCAAGTCCTGGATGGTGCGCCCGGCAGGCAGACGAGCACAGTGTGCTGAGAAGCAGTCCTCTGCCACCTGGCTTCATTCTTCTTCAGCCACCCCCTCCTCGGCTCCTCTGGCCCTGCTCAACAGAAACTCCTTCCAAATGTTTGCTTTTGTGCGTCTGTGTGAAGGAGGCTGGAGGGGAAAGCAAAAGACACTCGCTGAGAGAAGTGGTTTCAAACCGAGTCGGCAAATAGGTCTGATATTTTATCACAGAGAGGTGTCTGATTTAACTTGTTTGCTCTTTGTTTGTTTTTGTCTGTGTCTAAAACCCTATGCCCACTGCCTGTGAAATTGGCACAGAGTTTAAAACAGAGGGCAGCAAATGATTACTGAACTGTGCTTTTTGTTTAAAGGACACCAAAAGTCATGAATCGTGATTGGACAACCTAAATTAGCGATTCCTGTTCTGGGGCTCAGGACACCCACAGATGAATCTGACCTTTCTCTAATACTTGCCTTTTTTCTTGCTGAATACTTAAACCTGCTTGGCCTGCCTGCGCTGTCTGACAAGCCGGTCACGTGCATTTGGGGATCAGTAGCAAAAGAGATTAGGAACCACTGATCTAAACTTTGAACAGCCATGTTTGTGTTTGCTCTTGCTGTAGCACCCCCAGTTCTGTAACCCGCACAGCTCTGGTGGCAGTTTATCACAGCTGGGTCTTCTGATTGCCTGTGTCTTTTCTGTCGCTTACTTTGGCCCCTTTGTTCAGCTCAGCTGGAAACCAGTCTCCATTCACTCCACAGGCAATGTGGAGGGAAACAAGGGAAAAGGAGACGGTTTTAGCAAAAAGGGAAACATAAAATAAGGGCAGGCAGAATAAAGTAGGCAGATAGAAGGCAAAGGTTAAGAGCTGAATGGAAAGCATCACAGCATAAAGAGAAAACTTCCTAGTTGTGTTCAGGGCTAGTGCAGCTTGCCTGGAAGGGCCAACCATGTGCCTGATGCACCAGCTGGACTTTCACTTCATCTGAGAAGAGAGTGAACAGTCACCACCCACGACAACTCTCACTCTTGAATAGAGAGGGAGGACTTGGGAGAAGTCAGATCAGTCCAAGGAAGGAGTGAGCCAGAGGAGAGGTGGTGTCTCTGTAGGACCCTCAGAAGGAGGGAGACCAGTGACAGAGAGACGGAGAGACCACAGCATTCCGGAGCTGATGCTTCACCATCAGTCCACGAACGCCCATCTGCAAACGGCCCCAGTATTTACCTTAGGGTGTGAGGTTGGTGAGAACTCATGACCTGGCTTGCTGGAAAATCAGAGGGTGTCTTTAGTTTTAGTTGGAGCTCTGGCTGAGTTTGTCTTTCATGGGCTGCAGCAGTCAGATGAAGGTAAATAACAAGATCATCACTATTAAAAGAAAGGGCCCAACAGTGTCAAGCAGGTCACAGGACAGTGATGGATCCACATACTGTACATGTGATCACAGATAGATCACATAACCAAGTGCGGTGGAAGAAACTAGAGGTCTGGCAGTTTGAATGGCTTGTGGATTTTACAGATTTTGTCCAAAGCTACCTGTATTATTTAAGGCTATGGACAAATTCCGATTCATATTTTGTGGCCACATATTCAACATTTTGACCTTATTTACTTCTGCTATCTACATGTTTGTGTGCTGGTTTTGAGAGACAGATCTCAGCATTTATTGGATGTGCACTGGATTCTCATTCGTGAACTGTAGTCACTTTGATCATGATTTTACAGCATCATCCTCAGGTCAGGTTCTTTATTTGTCCAGTGCTTTGGTTTATTCCCACACACCTGTAAAACGACTGATATTCCTATCAGCCTCAGCTGTACCTTATGTTTTGTTCCTATCATCCAATGCTAGCATGCTAAAATGCTAACTAAGATGAGGAAAATAGTAAATGTTATACGGGCTAAACATCAGCAGACTGTCATGGTGAGCACGTTAGCAGGTTGAACTTAGCATTCAGCTCACGCCACCTCTGTACCCGTAGGCAGAGGTTGAGTAAAGCTGAGATGAAGTGTCTACAAGTAAAGGCCTGTGTGTGTGTCTATGCAGATGTGTCATGTGGACCAGAGCATCAGACAAGCTCACTGATGTTTTAAATGGTTGATGAAGCTTCTTCGGACCAACAGCTGAACATAACCAAAACGACTCTGGACTCAGATTCTCCTCCATTTGCTCTTAACTGCTGAGCTAATTATCTGCATTAATACACAGACTATTCAGTTTCTCTTAAAAGGTTGTGGTTTAATTCAAAGTAAATTAAGCCTTAATAGGTGCAGTACTTCAGCCAGGTTTTGGATTAAAAACATCCATTAAGTGATATTCCTCCTCCAACCAGCATGCCTTGTTTCCCTGCAGCATCCCATCGGCATCCTGCCATATGTGAACCGGACTGAGGCGCTCTGTGGAATGCCTTATTTTTAGCAGAGCTCCAATAGGAGATGATTTAAGAGGACATGGTTCCCATCCCACACTGTTCCCTGGGAGAGATTACTGTCATCAGCTAATATATTAGCTACTGTATGGTGAATTAATCTTCTGATTTAACAGTGGGATATCTGTGACCCGAGAGCCAGTTTGGTTATAAATAAAAGATCGACAGTTTTGCTTGTTTGAAATGAACATCATTACGGGTGGGAAGTTGAAAGGAGGGAACTTGCTTTATTGTTCTGATCCTGTGCAGCTATTTTCTCTCTAAAATTAGAGATTATTATTCCCCCAGTGAGGAGCTTCATGAAGTAGTATATGGAATTATTGCTCTTTATTTTATGATTTTGTTTTCAACACAGCTGAGGCACTAAAATATTTTGTTTGGAAAACCACTTTCTGGCAGATGGAATGAGACCAAGTGACAAATATAATTCAATTTTCAATAAATTTGCATGGCTTCAATGAGGAAAAACTTCTGTTTTGGACTACTTTGTTCCACTGTCCCTTTATTTTAGCCAGTAATGTGAAGCAGGCGCTCTGTTACTTAGTTGGTTAATGAACTTTCCACCTTCTTGTGAAACTAATTTCAATGCAACAAACTGACGCAAGTGCTCTGTGTCTTGTAATTCTTGAGAAGTTGGTTTGGTGTATTTGTAAAAAGAGTGACTTTCATCACAAAAGTCTTGGAATGTGTTGAACAGTGGTAGAGCATCCAAGGATGTGGTTGTAGTTATGTAAACTCTGTCGGAGGCAGAGCTGTCCTGGAGGCGTACATAATCTCTCTGGAGTTCAGACTTTCAGAAAGTAGACCCATAAAAGAACTGGTTTTCCATACTCATCTCAGTATTCAAGAGGTAATAGTCTAGAGGGGTCAAAGGGTCAAGTTGCATCCTAATCGCTTGCTTTGCATCGCTGAGTGTGTTTACTTCAAGGCCCAGTGAGTGGTGTCTCGCTACTGACCCGCTGGAATGAGTCAGCCTGCCAGCCTAACCAGAGCACTTCTGATGAGCTCAGGTAATGATTCCTATTTTTATCTGAGCCCACTGGTTTGACCCGGAGTCCTGAGAAAAATACCTGTTAGATATTCCTCTACTGTACAACCTGCTGGAAAGTGTTTATGTAGGGATCTTTATGATGTCAGCAGTCATAAACTAGTCCTTTATGTCAAGAGCTGGACGAATCATTGTTCAGATATTATTTCTGGTTGTGTTTAAGCATGAGGTCAGGGCCTGTGAGGTCAGGCTTTGGCCACAGGTGAAGATCAACTTATCACAAGAGCATCATGACCAAATCTGACCTTCCTCTGTTGTTTCATAAGAAATCTTTCCTGGTAAAGACAGCCACAGAACGTTTTTGTCTTTTTATTGTTCCAAGTTTCCAGGATTTAATTTAGTTAAAAGCAGATAGTCGCATTGTAGATAGATGGTTTACGGCTGTCTCTGAGGTCAAGTCAGTTTATCAGCTCGGTGTTGCCACTGTGCCAGGAATTGCGTACTTAAGACTCCCAGAATAATGGCACCACAATAAAAAGATGTGCACGTGTACACACACACACACACTGAATATCGCACAGAAAAAATGCTAACTTAAAAAAAATTACACAGAGCAAAAAAATCAAGCGAAGCAAACACAAAATAAATGCAGGTATACACACAGAAATCTAAACACACACTCTTGGCTTATTACTTAATGATAGACTGTTGCATAACCACATGTTGAGACAACAGACTTGGGCATACATTATATCAGGCGTGGGTGCACAGATACACACACAAACATTTGTACAGCTATCTTTGTGAGGACACATCTAATACGCACCTTAACCTCAGCCATCACTAAATGCCAACTGAACTCTCCACTGCTGTGTTTGCTGTCAGAGTCTCATCTCTGGCTGTTCAACCATCCCTGATAGCAGTTTCCACTGTCATTAATGAGCAGCTACAGGGATGTACAGGCACGTCTGTGACCTACATGCTCATAGCTTCTACAGACGCTGCTTAGCATCTGCTGGCTGTGGTGGAGTTAACCATAGGAGGTGGCAGAGGCCAGTTCCAAAAAGGTGTTTTGAAAGGCGATAAACATTTAGTTTTTTGGTTATGTATATTTAGTTTGTGTGTGTGTGTGTGTGTGTGGTAGCATATCCCCCTCATAGTTTTCTAACTTTATATTTCACCAGCCAGTTGGTGCATCTTTTCCAGACTGTATTAAAGGGGAAGCGACTGTTTGCTGGTTGGCAGCTGAGGTTGAAAACTATTTTCTGGACATGACCACAGTGATGAAGTTTGGCATTAACCAAAGATTCTGCCAAGGTTTGTCTGATTGCACAAGTTCTGAATTAATATTTGTTATCTTGCTGTCTTCCACTGCACTACAATGGCAATAAAACTTTTCAGTTCACTGGAATCAATCCACAGCCATTTATTACTTTTTCACTGAGAGCAAACTGGTAATAAAAAACAAGAGGAGGAGGAGGATTGTGTTAAATGCTTGTTTATTGTTTATTCTTACGCTTTGAGGTGTTGGCCAATATAACCATCTTACTATGATAATGTTAAGCAGCTCTGGCCTTGGACTTTGTCCTGGACAACCTGAACTAAAGGGACCAAGGTGGTTGTTAATGCAGTCGTTGGAGGTGTTATAAAAAATATATATGGCAAGTGTGAAATAAAGCATGAGGTAAGAGGCTGCACTGTTCTCAGGTGAGAGAGATGTGGAGCTGTCTGTGCTGGTGGGTGGTGGCCTGACTGAAAGGAACGTGATTTATCGGAAACATACGTACAACTGTCTCAACGTTATGAATGTTACTGTACTGAAGTTAGACTGAGGTTGATGGTGTGGTCCAGATCACTTCCTATTTTTTGTGACCTTTTGTTATAAATTAATCCTGAACAAGATTCTTGATGGTCTCAGTCCTGCGTTCATCCTCGTCTTCTTCACTGTTCCTCTTATTATTTAAATGGTGGAGCTGCAATTTGGTATCCAAGAGAGTCATAACATCCTGGTGGGGAATAAAAATCAACTAGATTTTATTACAAAATTACAGCCTTTTGGTATTAAATGGTAGAAAATACACTGGAGAATTAGCTCTAAAGGTTACAAGGTAAATGATTTTTCTGATTGTGACTAATTACACAAAGTCCTAATGAAAAAGATTTTGTCAGTAATTTCATTTGCACATTAAATAGGTTCTTTTTCAGTTATATAACCGCTCATTCATTAGGGTTTTTTTTTTGTATTTGCTGTTGTCTAATAAACCATGGCACAGCCGTGTTGAATTTCGCTGTGCCACTTCAGTGAGTGCAACTACTGGATGGATTGGCATGAAATGCTGTTCAGACACTCACCCCCAATGATGAGCCCTAATGATTTGAGATTTTCCTGGAGCATCATCATGAAGTTCACATTTGTGACTGGATATAGTTAACTTTTGCTCTTGACTTTGTGTGACAAATGAGTAGAGGCAATGCAGGTTCACCAGCTCAGGTATAATAAGGATAAAACAGTGTGTGATTGCATTTGAACTCAAGGAGACTGAAGCGGTAATGACTTATTGACTTATTACATAATCGTGTCTCTCAGGAGTGCTCTATTAAATTACCGTCATGCCCCGTCCCTTCAGACCCAGACTCTATCTGCCCTTTATTTCCTGCTCTCTTCTCTCTACTTGTCCACCGTTAATGTCTGTTCCACCTTTTTGCTTATTTTTATTTTACTGGCTGTTCCTAACATTTGTATCATTAGCCTGAGGTTTCACAGTATTTCTCTGTCCATGTGAGAGGTTCTCTGGCCATGGATTTTATTATGTGTATGTGTGAGTTTTCAGTGACCGAGTTTATACAAGTTGTGAGCCACTGTGTCCCCAGGTGATCTCTGAACAGGCAGGCTGGTTTTTATGGCTTCTTCTGCTGTGTCACCCTGAAGCTTTCCACTCAGGAAGTTCCTGCAGACAGACAGACAGACAGACAGGACGGTCGGGCAGGTTCTGATGACTACTCCGAGCACAGGGACCAGTCCTGATTGCCTGTGTTATTGAGTGTTCTGACATTCAATTCAAGTCAATATCAGAATAAAATACCAGAGGATGTTTTTACCTCTACTCATTTCTTCTGCTCAGTGGGCACTTTACTGACATTATCTAGTGTTTATTTACTGTTTATTTGTCTGAGGGCTGCAAATAATTATTTTCTATTATTGAAAAATTTGTGAATTTTTTTTGCCGATTTGTAAAATGCTGAAAAAATAATGAAACGTGCATATTGCAGCGGATGCAAAGCTGATGTCTTTGTGTCTTTTGTCTGTCCAACAGTCTAAACTCCAAAGATTTTAAGTTTACAGTGATAAGAAAACTAGCAAATCTTCTCATTTTAAAGACTGAAACTAGAGAATGTTTGGCTTTTAAAGTTTATTTTGCTTGAAAAACTTAATCAAAAATTGTTGTATATAATGTTCCAGTCTTCTACAAGGAACTTCCCCTTTCTGCTTGGATCATTTTAGTGCCAAAGTTTTATTTTTATGCAAGTTTAGTTTAGTGGGAGCTTTTGTTTTCACAAACAGAATGAACGCATTCTTGATAATAAATCAATGAGGAAAATATAGCTTAGACATACAGTACAATACTGTCACTTCACAGTCTGACGGTGTATTAGGGCCGTCCCTTAATCCTCAAATAGTCTAGTCATTAGTTGAGAGACCTGTCAGTCGACTGGGACTCATCTAGTTGAGCCTTTGTTTTTATTTTATTATATTTTATTTGTCAGTCAGCGTGCATTACAATAGAAGGCAGCCCCAGCTCATGGTTTGTCATCTTCCTCTCCTCATTTTCATGTGCCAAGCAGCAATTTGCTCAGTACTGACTGTTTCTATGACATGCATCCATTCAAATGGGACTAAGTTCTTCACATAAATGGATAAGATACTTGGTTTAAAGATGAGAATGATCCAAAACCCTGCTTGTTGCTTGACTTGTTGGACTCTCAGCAATGAAACTGAGTAAAATGTTACTGTAACTGATTGGAAAGAAGTCAAGATGCAAGCTTGTTAGCAAAGGAAACCAAGGGGGAAAAAGTCATCATCTTTAACTTCTTGACCATTATCACTTGTTCTTCTGATCCTTTATTCTCAGTCAGAGGCCTTAAACTGAGACCGTACTGACATTTAACAGGGCAAATGTCCATGAAATACCATCCAGTGTCAGCTGACATTAAGAATCAATAATATGATGAGACACAGACCCAGATAAGTCCGGGCACAATCCAGTCATCTTCTTTCTTCTCTCCATCTTCCTGTTATGGTTCAGTCCCCCTCACCAGGAGGGTGAGGGAGAACTGGGGTTGGACTCAAGATGGCTGACCCAGGTGCAGGTACAAAAAAGGTGGTTTAATGGAATAAAAACAACATGACAACAAAACAGGGTCCATAATACATACAACAAGGGAAGGGCAGTGATGACTAAGGAGACCAGGACGGTAAACACACAAACTAACTACAGGAACTAGGATAGCAGGAGGATGAGAACGGACAGGTGAACAAAAAGTACCCACGTAAACAATGTAATCCACAGCACAGAGACTGTCAGTGTGGAAGACAAAGCACGTATTTCTGTGTTGCTAACCGCATAATTAGCGTGATAAGGTCAAGCCAAAACGCACAGACTGTCAGCGTAGCATCTTACACACATCTTTTATATAATAAT